>NC_072782.1:18478828-18495679 GCF_022539595.1 Amphiprion ocellaris | reverse complement strand
TTTTTTTTTTTTAAATCTGCAGTTTCCGTTTCAGAAATTGTCTGGAAAGGATGGCAGCAAAGTTACATATTCAGAGGGGGTCAACAGAGTCTTGCTGCTAACATTCAGCAACACAGAAAATTGCATTTTGCATCAGAGATATGCATATTCTGTTTGACAGCACTGGCGGGCCAGAAATTATACATTATATGATAGATGCATGTTTTTAAAGAGACAAGCTAACAGGGCTCCTTCTGTTCTTCTCCTCCACATCCTGATTCTTCCTGCCCAGATCTGCCTCCATAGTTGTGCTGCTTCCTCCTCAGCTTCAAGGTGGTTTTATGGTCATATTTTAAAATTAATATTCAACTGTACCATTCAAATGAAAATACAGACAGATATTTTCTTGTTGTGCATGTTCTTTTATTGCAAATATCTGTATAATACAGTAAAAAATGAAGGTGAAAATACAGGCAAGTCCACCACTGAGATGCAACATCATCAAGCACATTGATGTTCAGATTGCAGAATGGTCACGATTCATCCTCAGGAGTTCGTACTTCAAAGATGTCACTGTCAAGTCTGTAAGTCCATACTTACCGTACTCAGACAGTGAAGGAGGACAAAGGAGACAATGACAGAAGGAAGGAGAGAGGAACAAGACAGAAATGGTAAAAAGAATGAGGAATAGGAGGAAGAAACAAGGAGCAGAGGGAAGAAAAGATCAAAAAGAAGATGAAGGTGACAGAGGAGGAGAAAGGAATGAGGGAGGAAGAACAAAGAGTAGAGGAGGGAAAAAGGAGAAGGATGAGAAGAAAAGAATAAAAAAGGCAGAGGAGAAGAAGAAAGGAGAAGATGGAAAGAACAGAAAGAGGAACAAATGAGGACAAGAAGGAGGAAAGGGAGGAAGAGACAGAAATGAAGTAGAAGGAAGAAGAGAACATGAAGGAAAAAGGAGGCAATGGAGAAGAACAAGGAAGAGAAGGAAAGAATAAGCAACAGAAGGGAAGACTAGAAAAGGTAGAGAAGGAGGAGAAGAGGAGAATAAAGAGGATGAAATAAAATGGCTGAAGAATAAAGGAGAAAGAGGAGGAGAAGGAAAGAAGGAGGAAGAGAAGGAAGAGGAGAAGGAAGAAGAACAAGTAAAAGGGAGGAAAAGAAGCAGAAGTAGTAGGAGAAGGAGGACAACATGAAGAAAACAGGAAAGGAACAAAGGAGAGAAGAGGGAGGAGAAAATTGGAATTGGAGTAGAAGAAGGAGACAGGAGGAGAATGAGGAAGAGAAGATAAAAAAGGAAGAGAGAAAGAAAGAAAGAAGAAGAAGAAGTCAGAGAGGGACCAGGAGGAGAAAAAAAGAATGAGAAAAAGAGGAAAGAGATGAAATGAATGAGGGACAGAATGAGGAAGAGTAGAAGGAGAAAAAGGAGGAAGAGGAACAAGGAGCAGAGGGAGGAAGGAATGGAGAAGAATGAGTCGTAGAAGAAGGAGGAGAACACGAGGAAAAAAGTAGTAGGAGCAAGAGAAAGGAGGACAAGAAAGCAGGAAGAGAACAAGACAGAAGGACAAGAGAAACAGGAAGAGTAGAAGAAGGAAAAAACTAAGAAAAAGGAAGGAGAAGATGGCATCCAATGAAGAAAGAGGAAATGGAGGAAGGGATGAGAAAAGGGAGCAGTAAATGGAGAAGAAAAAGGAGATGGAGAAAAAGGAAGAAGAGAAGAACGGCAAAGTGGAGACAACGACAGAAAAGGAGACAAATACAGAAAGAATGCAATGAAGATAGGAGGAGAAAGGAGAACAACACAGACAAGAAGGAGGAGAAAGAAGATGGAAAAAGAAGATAAAGGACAGAAAGACAGAGATGGAGTAGAAAAGCATGATGGAGAGAGGAAGAAGGAAGAAGAACAAGGAAAAGATGAAGTAACAGGTGAAAAGGGAAGAGGAGGAAGGAGAAGATAGGAGGGTGAGGAGAAATGAGACAAAGAGGAGGAGAAAGAAAAACATGGAGTTTGAGATAGAGGAGGAGAAAGGAGAAGATGCAGGAGGAGGAGAATCAAATGAAGAAGAAAAAAAGAGGAGACAGAAGGAAGAAAAGTCAAAAGGACAATAAAGGAGAAGAAATCAGATGAGGAGGAGGAGAAGGAAAGGGGAAGGAGGTGACAAAGGAGAATGAAGGAGAAGACAGGAGAAGAATCTTTTCCTTTTTCTTACAAGAAAGAGAATTAGAAAAAGGAGGAAGGAGGAAGAAGAGCAAGGAGTAGAGAGACGCAGAGATGAAGACAACAGAAGGAGAAGAAAGGAGACAAAAACAAAAGGAGGAAGAGAAGGAAACAGCAAAAAGAGGAGAACAAAGTAGGAGAAGGACATGAAAAAGGAACAGGAGAAAAGAATGAGGTAGAAAAGGACAAGACAAGAATGAGGAAGAGGAAAAAGGAGAAGAAGAAAGACTAGGAGAAGGACAGAATGAGGAAGAGGAGGAGGAGTAGTAAGAAGATGAACAAGGAGTAAAAGGAGGAAGAGATGGAAAAATAATAGAAATAGTAGGAGAGGAAAAAGAAAAAGGCGCAGAGGAGAAATAAAGAAGAACAAAGAGGAGAGGAAGGAGGAAAATAGGAGGGGAGGAGTAGAAAAAGGATGACAAAAGAATGGCAAGACTGGAGGAAAAGAAAAGGATGAGGAAGAGCAGAAAGAAGCAAGATGAGCAAGGAGCACAAGGAGGAAGGGATGAAAAGAAGAGGAAGAAGGCAACAGAGAAGGAGGAGGAGAAAGGAGACAGAAAGGGTAGAAGGAAGGATATGGAGAAAGGACAAGACAAAGAAGGAGAAGAAGTAGACAAAAAGGAGGAGGAGAAAGGAGAAGAAGAAAACAATGAGGATAGATGAAGAAGAATGAGTAGAAGAGGAAGAGAGGAAACAAAGAAAAAAGGAGAAGTAGAAAAAGATGGAAGAGAAGAAAAGCAATAAGCAAGAGGAGAAGATAAGAATGACAAGGAGGAGAAGAAAAGAATGAAAAAGAATGCGGAAGAAAAAGGAGTAAAGGGAAGAAGGGATGAGAAAAGGGAGTACTGCAAGGAGACAAAGACGATTAGGAAGAGAAGATGAAAAGGTAGGAGAAAGGAGGAGGGTATAGAAAAGAATGAGGTAGAAAACGAGAAGGTGAGACTGAGTAAGAGAAAAAAGAAAAGGAGGAGAAGGAAAGAATGAAAAAGAATAAGGACGAACAAGGAGTAAAGGGATTAAGAGTTTGAAAACTAGCAGGAGTAGAGAATGAAGAAAAAAGGGATAGAAAAGAAGAAAACAGAAGAAGAGAAGGAGGGAGAAAAAATAGAAGGATGGGATAAGAATGACAAGACAGAAGAAAAGAATGAGGAGAAGAAGAAAACAAGACTAAAATAATGAGGGAGAGAAGAAAAGGAAGGAAGGAGAGGAAGAACGAGTAAAGGGAGGAAGAGATGAAGAAGAATGAGTAGAAGAGGGAAATAGAAAACAGGATTAGAAGAAGGAGGAAGAGGAGAAGAAAGGAGAACAGAGAAGAGGAAGAAATAGGAGAAGGAGTAGAAGACAGGACAATAAAACAATGAAAAGGAGGAAAAGGAAGACAGAAAAGGAGGGAGAAGAAGGACAAAGGAGAAGAGGAGGAGGAGAAAGGATAAAAAGACAGAGGAGGTAGAAAGAAAGACATGAAGAAGAACAAGACAAAGAAGGAGAAAGAAGACAGAAAAGGGAGGAAGCAAAAGGAGAAGAAGAAAAGAATGAGGAAGCACAGGGAGGAAAAATGAGAAGACAGAAGCAGGAAGAGATGACAGAAGGAGAAATAAATAGAAGACAGAGGAGTAGGAGGAGGAAAAAAAGGAAAAACAGAAGGAGAATAAAGAAGAAGCCAAAAGGAGGAGAAAAAACAGAAAACAAAAGGAAAGAATGAGGAAGAGAAGGAGAAAGAACAACAAAGAAAGAGAGGAAGAGTTGGAAAAGAAGCAGCACTAGGAGAGGAAGGAGGAGGACAACTCAAGAAAAAAGGGGAAGAGAAGAAGAGAGGAGGAAGGAGTAAAAAAATAGGAAGATGGGACAAGAAAAGAATGACAAGACAGAAGGAGAAGGAGACAAAACAAGAGAGCGAGGAAAAGTAGAAAGAGGGGGAACAAGGAGTAATAGAGGAAGAAATGAAAAAGAATAAGTAGAAGAGGAAGGAGAAAACAGAAAAAAAAGAGTAGAGGAAAAAGAAGGACAAGGAGAAGAAAAGAGTGACAAAAAGGAGAAGAACAAAAGAATGAAGGAGACTGAATATGAACAGAAAGAAAATGCAAGAACAAGGAGTAAAGGAAGTTGTAGAAGGAGACAATGAAGAGAGGAGGAGAATAAAAGAATGAGAAAAATGAAGAGAAGAATAACAATGAAACGAATAAGACAGTCAAGGAGAAAGAAGGAGACAAAGACAGAAGGAAGAGGAGAAAGAAGAGAAAGATGGAAGGAGGAGTAATAGAGAAGGAAGAAGAAGAACAAGGGTGGAGGAAGAGGAGATGAAAGAAGAAGAGAAAAATGACCGGAGGAGAAAGAAGGACAAGAAGACAGAAGAAGAGGAAAGGCTAAGAAGATGACAGAATAGGAAGAGGAGAAAAAGGAAAAGAAAGGAAGAAAGAAGGAGGAGGTGGAGAAAAGGAAAAACAAGAAGTAGAGGGATGAAGAGATGATGAAGAAGATGACAGAGGAGGAGGAAAAGAAGATGGAGATAAAGTAGGAATTGAAAGAATAATGAGTGGAACAAGGGACAGAAGAAGGTGAAGAAGAAACAGTAGTTAAGAGAAAGGAAGAGAACATGAAGAAAAAAGTAGAACGGAGGCAAAGAAAGGGGGAGAAAAAGACAGAACAGGAGAAAACAATTGGAGGCAGTAGAAGCAGAAGGAAGGGGGAAAAGAGGAGGACAAAACAATGGAAGGAAAGGGATGAGATGATGAGAGAGAAGTAGACAAAAAGGGAGGAGGAGAAAGAAGGAGAAGAAAACAATGAGGAAGAGTAGAAAAAGACAAAAGAACAGGAATGGGGAGTAAAAGGAGGAAGATATGGAGAAGAATTAGTAGTAGAAGAGGAAGAGGGAGGAGAGCACGAAGAAAAGAGTCGTACAGGAAAAAGGAGGAAGAGAAGAAAAGCATTAAGCAAGAGGAGAAGACAAGAATGACAAGAAGTAGGAGAAGAAGAAAATAATGAAAAAAGAATATAGAAGAACAAGGACTAAAGGGAGGAAGGGAAGAGAAAGAGTGTGAAAAGAATGAGAAGAGAATGAGGGAGAGTAGGAGAAGAAGAGGAGCAAAGAGTAAAGGAAGGAACAGATGAAGAAAAATGAGTTGTAGAAGAGGAAGGAGGAGAACAAAAATGAAGAAAAAAATGGGAGAAAATGGAGGAAGAGAAGACAAGACTGACAAGAAGGAAGAATGAAAAAGGACAAAAAATGGGAAAAAAGGGAGGAAGAGATAAGAGGGTGTAGCATAAGGAGACAATAAAGACAGAAGAAGAAAAGAAAGAGAAAAAGAGGGAAAACAAAAAGCCAGAAGGAATAGTAATAGAAAAGGAAGAGGAAGAAGGATGAGTAGAAGGAAGAAGAAATGGACCCAAAGACAAAAGGAGGAAGGAGGAAAAGACAAAAGGAACAGAGAAGGAAGAGGAAGAGAGGCAAGAGATGAAAAACAAGAGGAAAAGGTAACAGAAGGAGGAGGACAAAGATGATAAATACAAAAGAGGAGGAGAAAGTAGGAGAAGACAGAAGCAGGAAAGAAAAATTAGGAGATGGAGTAGAAGAGGAAGATGGAGGGAAGAGGAGAAGGAAAAAACAAGGAAAAGGAGGAGGTTAAAAGAATGAGAAAGACAAAGAGGAAGAAATACAAGGAGTAGAGGGCAAAGAGATGGAAATGTAGTAGGAGAGGAAGAAGGAGGAGAACATAAAGGGGAGGAGAAGAAAAGAGAACAGAGAGGGGGAAGGAGAAAAAAGTAGTAGAAGAGAGGGGAACTATTAGAAAGAATGAAAAGGAGAAGAAGGAAAAGGCAGAAGGAGAAGAAAAGAAAGAGGGAGAAAGAAGAACAAGGAGCAGAGACAGGAAAATTAGTAGAAGGCAGAAAAAGGAGAAGACAGAAGTAGAAAGAAGTAGAAGTCAGAGAAGGAGGAGCAGACGAACAATGAGGACAAAGTGAAGGAGGAGGAGGAAGAACAAGGAGTAAAGGGAGGAAGAATTCAAAAACTAGCAGGAGAGGATGAAGAAAAAAATGGGAAAAGGAGAAGAAAAGGAGGATGGACAATATAATGGGAGGATGGGATAAGAATGACAAGAAGACAGAAGAAGAAAAGAATGAGAAGGAGTAGAAGAAGATGAGACTAAAAGAATGAGGGAGAGAATGAGAAGAAGGAAGGAGAGGAAGAAAGAGTAAAGGGAGGAAGAGATGAAGAAGAATGAGTAGAAGAGGAAAGAAAATAAAGAAAAAATGAGTAGAAAGAGGAAGAGGAGAAGAAAGAAAGGAGAACAGAAGAGGAGGAAGAAGAAAATAGGAAGAGGAGTAGACAGCAGAAGGACAATAAAATAATGAAAAGGAGAAGACAGAAGACTGATAAAGGAGAAGAAGTTAAGACGGAGAAGTAGTAGATGCATTGGGAGAGGGAGGAGAACAAAGAAAAAAGGGGTGAATGGGAAGAAAAAAGGACAATAAAGAGAAGAGGAAGGAGAAAAATGGGGAGCAGAAGAAGAGAGGAATGAGGAAGAGACGAATAAGTAGACAAGAGGAGGAGAAGAGAGCAATGAGGAAGATCAGAGGACAAAGAATAAGACAAAGACAGAAAGAATAAGAATGAGGAGATGGAGAAGGGAGAGATGAGAAGAATGAGGGAGAGTAGATTGAGAGGAAGAATAGCAAGACATGAAAAACAAGAGAAAGAAGAGAAGAATGAGGAAAAAGAACAAGGAGGAAATGGGATGAAGAGATGTAAACAGAGGAGAGAAAGGAGGAAAACAAAGGAAAAGGAAGAACAGAAGAGTAAGGAGGAAAAAGGGAGGGGAAGAAGACAGGAAGACTATTAACAAGAACAAAAAGGGAGAAAGAATGAGATGACGGGAGGAGAAAAGAAGGAATAAGGAGTAAATAGAGGAAGAGATGGAGAAGTAGGTGAGAGGGAGAAAGGGCCAAAGGAGAAGGAAAAATTTTGAAAGGAGGAGAAGAAAAGAATGAGGAAGAGGAGGAGGTGAAGAGATGGAAATGTAGTAGGAGAGGAAGAAGGAGAACAGAGAGGAGAAAGGAGAAAAAAATAGTAGTAGTAGGAGGGAACTACTAGAAAGAATGAAAAGTGCGAAGACAAAGAAGGAGAAGAAGAATAAAAGAAAGAGAGAGAAAGAAGAACAAAGAGCAGAGGGAGGAAAAATTTGTAGAAGGAGAAAGTAGAACTCAGAAGGAGAAGAACAAGGAGTCAAGAGAGAAAGATTTCAAAAACTAGCAGAAGAAGGAGAGGATGAAGAAAAAAGGGGAAGAGAATAAAAAGAGGATGAGAAAATAATAGGAGGATGGGATAAGAATGACAAAAAGACAGAAGAAGAAAAGAATGAGGAGTAGAAGAAGACGAGTGACTAGAATGAGGAGAGAAGGAGGAAGAGGAACAAAGAGTAAAGGGAGGAAGAGATGAAGAAAATGAGGAGAGGAAAGATAAGAAAAAATAAGTAGAAGAAAAAGGAGAGGAGGAGACAAAAGGAGAACAGAGAAGAAGAAGAAAAGAGGAGGAGTAGTAGACAGAAGGGCAATAAAAGAATGGAGGAGTAGTAGAAGAAGAAAAGAATGTGGAAGAAATGAATAAGAAGTAGACAGGAGGAGGAGAAGAGAGGAATGAAGAAGAGCAGAGAAAGAATGAGACAGACAGAAGGAGAAGAAGAAAAGAATGAGGAGATGAAGAGAAGGAGGAGATGAGAAGAATGAGGGAAAGCAGATTAAGAAAAATGAGGAAGAAGAGCAAGATATGAAAAACAAGAGGAAGAAGAGAAGAATGAGGAAATACAACAAGGAGTAAAGGGGATGAAGAGATGTAAACAGAGGGAGAGAAAGAAGAAGTAGAACAAAGAAAAAGGGGAGAAGGAAGTAGAGAGAACAGAGAAGAGGAAGGAGAAATGGGAGGAGAAGAGGACAGGAAGACTATTAAAAAGAATGAAAAGGAGGAGAAAGAATGAGAGGACAGGAGGAGAAAAGGAGGAAGAGAGAGAAGACAGAATGGGGAGTAGAAAAAAGGTAGAAAAGGAAAAGAGAAGGAGGAGGACGAAGCAGAAAGAGTAAAGAGAGAAAGAGATGGAGAAGCAGGAGGGAGAGAGAAAGGGCTAGAGGAGAGGAAGAAAAGTAGAAGAACAAAGAGGACGAAGAAAAATGAGAGTTGAAAAAGAAGAAAAGAATGAGGAAGAGAACTGAAGGAAGAGAAGGAAATTAAAAGTAGACAGAATGAGGAAGAGAGAGGAATGAGGAAGAGCAGAGCAGACAAAGAAGGAAGATGAGAAAGAAGGAGAACAGAGGGAGAAGGAATGAGGAGCAAGAAGTAAAGGGAGGAAGAGAAAAAAGAAGAGGAAGGAGATAGAGAAAGAAGTGGAAGAAGACAGAGAAGAAGGTTGGAGTAGAATAGAATGAGGAAGTGAAAAGGAAAATAAAAAAGGAGAAGAGAACAGAGGAAGAAAGAAGCAGAACAAGAGAGAATGAGGAGAAAGATTGAGAGGAAGACAAAGGAGGAAAAAGTAGGAGTTGGAGAAAGGAGGAGGAAGAGAAATAAGGAAACGATAAGAGGACAAGAAGGGAGGAGAAGAAGAGGAAGGAGGAAGAAAAAGGAGAAAAAGACAGAAGAGGTAGAAAGAAGGACATGGGGAAAGAAGAACAAGACAAAGGAGGAAAAAGGAGAAGACAGAAAAGGGAGGAATAGGAAGAAGGAGAAGCCAGAAGGAGAAGAAGAATGATGAAGGAGCACAGGGAGGAAAAAATAAGAAGACAGAAGCAGGAAAAGATGACAGAAGGAGAAAGAAATGGAGGACAGAGAAGGACAAGGAGAAATAAAGGAAAAAGAAGAGAAAAAGAGAAAAAGCCAAAAGGAGGAGAAAAAGCTGAAGACAGAAGGAGGAGGATGAGAAGGAAAGAATGAGGAAGAGAAGGAGAAGGAGGAAGAACAAGGAGGGAAGAGGAAGAGCTGGAAAAGAAGCAGTAGGAGGAAAGGAAGGAGGAGACCTGAAAATAAAGGGGAAGAGGAGAAGAAAACAAAGGAGAGGATGAAGGAGTAAAAAAAATACAAGGATGGGATAAGAAAAGAATGACAAGACAGAAGGAGAAGAAGGAGAAAATGAGGAGCAGACAAAAACAATGAGGAAGAGAGTGAGGAAGAGTAGAAAGAGGGGGAACAATGAGTAATAGAGGAAGAGATGAAAAAGAACAGGTAGAAGAGGAAGGAGAACACAAAGAAAAAAGAGCAGATGAAAAAGAATGAAGAGGAGAAGAAAAGAGTGACAAGAAGAAAAACAAAAGAATGAAGAAGAGTGAAGATGGACAAAGAAAATGCAAGAACAAGGAGTAAAGGAAGCTGTGTAAGGAGACAATGAAGAGTGAACGAGGAGAAGAAAAAGGAGAGGGAGGAAAATAAAAGAACAAGAAAAAGGATGAAGAGAAGAATGGCAAAGAAACAAATAAGACAGTGGAGAAGGAGAAAGAAGGAGACAAAGACAGAAGAAAGAGGAGAAAGAAGCAGAAGATGGAAGGAGGAGGAGTAATAGAGAAGGAGGAAGAATAACAGAGTGGAGGGAAGAGGAGATGAAAAAAGAAGAGGAAAATGACAGAATGAGGAGAAAGAAGGACAAGAAGACAGAAGAAGAGGAAAGGCTAAGAATAAGTCAAAATAGGAAGAAGAGAAAAAAGGAGAAGGAGGAAAGAAAAAAGAAGTGAAGTAGGTGGAGAAAAGGAGAAAGAAAAACAAGGATTACAGGGATGAAGAGATGAGGAAGAAGATGACAGAGGAGGAGGAGAAGGAGGAAAAGAATATGGAGATAAAGAAGGAGTTGAAAGAAGAACAAGGAGTGGAATGAGGGAGAGAAGGTGAAGAAGAAAAAGTAGAAGAAAGAAAGGAAGAGAACATGAAGAAAAACATAGAATGAGGCAAAAAAATAGAGAAAAAAATGGAGGCAGTAGAAGTAGAGGGGGGAAGGAGGACAAAATAAATGGAAGGAAAGGGATGAGATGTGAGAGGAAGAGAAGAAGCAGATAAAGGAGGAGAGGGAGAAGGAAGAGAAGGATTAGAAGACAGAGAAGAAGAAGAGTATAGGAGAGGAAGAAGGAGAACATGATGAAAAAAGGAGAATAAAAGAGAAGAGCAGGCAAAGAGTAAGGAGAAAAACTAGTGCATTGCATAAAACCTGTGTACAGAACAGCATTCAAAGGCCACTTATCTGTCGTCTCAGAGGTGGGAAGGTCCACAATCACATCAGGAGACCTGAGGGTGGAAAACAAAAGTCAAACACAATGACTTCCTGGACAGTTTCACATGTTAACAATTGTTGGTTGCATAGCATTAAATAGTAAAAGATCACCAAAACATAAATCAAGTTCCAACATAATGTTTCAAACCCACCCTCATCTAATATTTACATGATAGCTCTGCTTCAGCAGCTTGGAGGACTCAAAGCCAAAGCTGATGAATTTGAGGTCTGTGTTTTGATTCACCAAAATGATGCCATGTGCTTTCATATTTGCATGAATTATGAAAAACATTCTTCAGTCTGGATGGCTGTGAGCAGCGACAGGGACAGAAAGTTAAATAAAGAACCCACTGGAAAAGGTCTCAGGAAAAACACGGGTTTCCAGACCATTCAATGCAATCATTTTCAGTTTGAAGAAGCACTTATAGTTTCTGATGCTGAGTAAAGCTGCAGATATTTAATAGTCAAAAGAAAGAATGTTATCCACAATCAGCTTTAGACAGTAAATAGGTTATCTGTAGGTATAATGATGTTTCTGAAAAATCCACAATTAAATTCTAGGAAATCTGAATATTATTGTTTAACAAATCAACTTGGAATCAGAGCGTTTGAAGAGAGGGTCAGCTTATGAGGCCACATTCTCCATCAGCTATGAAACACTGATACAGTCAATCAAGCTGCAGTGACAAAACCACTCAGGAATAACGCAGAACCCTTGTTGACATTATGACGCAGTCAGCAAACAGGCCTCATCAACATAAGGCACACAAAAGGTGTTGAGCATACTCTGTGGACAGCCTCTTATTCTCCAGCCTTAGAAACTGGAAATCAAACATCGGACAGGAGGCAGGGAAACACGCAGTCTACTCACACGTTATGGAAGAAAACAGCAGAAACAGCTCGGTTGACTCGGAGAGATGAAATAACAGGTGGAGCATCAGACCGACACTGGTTCAGTTCAGCTCTGAGTTTCAGAACAACACAAACCTGACTGTGTTTTAAACAACATCGTAACATCCGTTCACAGACAAGGATCAGGCTCTGAACTGAGAAAAGACCCCGATGTCCAGACAACATTTTCAACAACCAGCTAAACTCAGCTACGATCTCTGAGCCTGGGACGCTGTGACGTCATATAGAGCCTCTCCGAACACTTCGCTAGACCGTTCCATGGATTCCACAAATAAACACTTTGGAGCATTCTTTGAAAAATGGGCCTCGACGCCCAGTTGTGTTTCCAAAAGTTTCAACACCAAATTCTAGAAAAATCCATGTCCTCAAACAAAATAACAGTTTTCCCGAATGACTACAGCAATTAAAAGCACATTCCATACATTTCCCTCAACTTTTCACATAAAATAAATACGGAAATTACACCAAGAAACCGTCTGCTATCACCAAAACAGTTTTTCAATCAGGTCGTCAAACATTGTGTTACTTAACAAAACCTTTAAATTCAACAATTTATGCTAAATTTCTTCCTTGGAAAGCGCTGTCCAAGGTGTTTCTGAAGGTCAGTTTAGGAGTCATGCTCAGCAGAAAACACCACTTTTATTTTCTTACCTGTGTGCTGACTCTCCAGGTCTGTCAGGCCTCCAAAACAGCAGCTGCTCTTCTGTCTGATCCGTTTGTCCAGCGGGTCGGTTTTTCTTCTTCTTCTGTCACTAATCCACTGAGTTTGTTCTTCAACAAGGTCCATTCTTCAGATGCTTTTCCAGCGTTTCAAATCTCCAGAGTCCAGCTCCCAGCTTCTCTAACAGCTCAGCTCCAAATCCAAGTGCAGAATGACAGTCTGAAAGAGCAGCAGGTCTTTTATAGGAGTTCGGCTGCGCGTCATCGTTGTTTCCATGGCGTTAAGATGACGCACCGCACGCGCATGTGCGTGACAGACGTTGATATGAAGTTAAATGTATGATCTATACCGTCAGATTATTTGTTTCTAAATGATATTTTCCACCTATATGCACCAGTATTAAAAAAATATACGGGGCCCAAATTTATCTTAACCAGCAAATTAAGTTTTTCCAACAAGATCAGACTCTGAACGATCATGTATTGATGTACAAACCATCTGTTTGTTTGGGTTCACCTTCAAAATAAGAGCCTATACCTAGTAATGAAGCTTAGTAAGAGGCTCTACTTTAAACCTTAACCATCATTATTATTTTTTCTTAGTTCTTTTTTTTCATGACCAAAGAAAAATCCCGGCAGTGACAGGGAGCTACCAAGGCTCGCTGAAATATGCTCAAAAAAAAAAAAAAAAAAAAAACAGACGAAAAAGGAAGTTACCAGGGTTTGTGTAATATCCTGGCTTTGAAATGCTTTTTTTGTTTTTTGTTTTTTTTTTACATTTCAGATGATGTCTGCCATCGCGTGGCATCTTGACATGGATCTTTGGACAAGAGGGGTTTGCCAGATTTCAAGAAGAACAAGAAAAACGTAGGTAGTCAGAGGAAGTTACCATAATACTTTGTAGGATGCCAGCCTATCAATATAAAAGCACGGAGACGTTAATAGAAACACATCAGGGTCTTGCCAGCCTCGAAGACGATACACAGGATGTACTGAGTAATGACAGCGTACAAGAAAGTTTGGTGAACAGTGAAGGAAGAGGAGATGACATTAAGCTTGTTGGGTGGAACATTTTCTTATAACAACTGGAAAAATAAAATAAGCAACCGGAAATAAAAAATAAACAACCGGAAAATAAAATAATCAATTGAAAAAATGACATAAACAATTGGATAATAAAATTAAACAACTACTAACAAAATTAAACAAACTATTAGAATATGAAACAAACAACCAGCAAGGAAAACAAATAATTGAAAAAATAAAATAAATAACCAGGAAAAAATAATAAACAACTGGAAAAATAACATAACCAAAAAATGAAACAAACCACTGAAAAAATAAAATAACAGATCTCTGGAAACTCCTTCAAGACTGTTGGAAAACCATTTCAGGTTCATTCATTGAGAGAATGACAAGAGTGTGCAAAGCAGTGATCAAAGCAATGGGTGGCTGTTTGGAAGAATCCAAAATATAAAACATGCTTTGTTGTTTAGTACATAATTCCATATGTGTTCATTCATAGTTTTGATGCCTTCATTGAGAATCTACAATGTAAACAGTCATGAAAATAAAGAAAAACCATTAAATGAGAAAGTGTGTCCAAACCTTTGACTTTGTGTGTGTGTGTGTGTGTGTGTGTGTGTGTGTGTGTGTGGTGTGTGTGTATTTTAATCCAGAGGAAGACTTGTAAGATTTGCAATCAGTCAAAAAATGTTGGTGACTGAGTAAAAACACAAAAGGGCCAAAGATTCATAGCTTTTTTATTTAATTCAAAACAATTCAATCACTCAGTGACAACTGGCATCAAAGCAGCAGAGATATAATTAATTGCACAGGTGTGTCTATGAAAATGATCTTCCTGTGTAAGCTTTTGTCTAACCTTTTCTTATGTCTTCTCACAGAGACACATCATCCGTTCAACAATGGAGATTTGTGTGCAGGCACATTCTTGCTATTTTTGCTAATACATCTGCAAATCCACCTGAGTGAAGTGAAGGCTGCTTGACTTTTTACGTTTGCACACATAACATGGGGCTTTCTTTTGACAGCAAAGCCATCAGTCAGCTCTAAAGGGACTAAAAGCAGTAAATTGCTGTCACAGTTCTATGACAGACAAGAGGAGTGTGTCTCCCTCTAGTGATGATGTAACGACGCTGCATCTCAAAACTTGAAATCGGATCTACAGGGTGGGAAAAAGGCATTTATTCATTCACTGTCAATTAAGACCAGCAAGGTTTGTGCTCGAATACGATGCAAGCCAATCTGGGTTAAGAGAAATTACTGCAACATAACAGCAGAGTTATGCTTTCAAGGTACACAATATTCACAGACTTGTTCATGGAAAATACTTCACATCCTTATCACTTGCTGGTTTGTTGTCTTATCTTAGGTTTTATCTGAGAATCCCTGTCACAGTCTAAGACAATCTAAGTCTTTATGAAGGTTATGTTTCTGAGACACCGTGAGAAAAATGCTGGTTCAGCAGTGTGGTCACTTAAGGCTGCAGGTGGTGTGTTATACTGCAGTGATTCTAATATCCCACTGTCTTAGTGTAGAAGAGCTCCTGTTTATAATGAAAGTGATCACTTTGTGCAACTTGAAAGTAGTAAAATACATGTCTCTGCTTACCATTATCACCCCAGTCAGTGTTCCAGGAGTTGACACAGAGCCAGTAGGAAACACCATCCTCCTCTCCCCAGCCAGGATCTTGATGGCATGTCTACCCACAGCAGAGCCTGAAACATGCTGATACACACCTGGAGACAGGAAGAGGACGCAAGAAACACAAGTAGGAACCACGAGGTCCCAAGCAACACTGTACACACTGTATCACTGAGCACAATATGCAGTTAGGGTTCACCCTGTACTCAATATTCAGTGTAATGTGTGTTTGCATCACATCTCTTACTGGTGCATGTGTTCTTGCCAGACTTGTACAACACAAAGTCTTCATAGACTTTAAATGCTCCCTCTACTGGGTCGTTCTTGTATATCTCAGTCTGAATCTGGATCACATTTGGTAATGTGATAATGCCCGAGGGCCAACCATCCTGTCCCACATTCTTTGAACCATTAAACCTAAATGCAAATGCACTGTTTTATGTAAGTTTTATATAGGACAATTTTCATTTATTCACATGGGAATGCAAATAAACGTAAGCTACCCAGACATAAACAGGTCCTAAAATCACTACTTCGCATATCAGGAGGGCCCAGTTACATAAAGAAAAAAAACCTCCAGGAAGCTTATAAATATCGTAATAGGTTCATTTTAAACATGACTTAGTATGGACACTGAAATGTTGTCTGTCAACTATCAAATTCATAACAGATAACCAGTTCACATACAGCTCAATGAGCTCCAGTTGATGAGGAGCATCATCAGGGTCCACAGAGAAAGGAGATGAAAAAAAGCAACATCTCATTTTCAATAGCTGAGAGTTGTTTAAACTCATTGTTTATGTATTAATATTGTCCTGTGGAAAACTGTTCATTTCCTCCTGTAGAGCTGAGAAATGTGCAGTGTCAGGCTCAGTTTGTGACAAGTGTTTTTGGAAAAGTTGCAGCTTGGTTCCAAAGGCTTTGATGTGTGCAGACAACTGGATCTTATCCTTGAAGTCTCATGTTCAGCGCATTCAGATGCTTTTTTAGGTCAACTAAAAATGCCAAATCTGCCAGCCATATAGGATCTGATCAGTTTCCCCCCTGAGATAGAAAAAGTGCTGCTGTGAAGCAAAGACAGTTTCCAGTTACTTCACGTTCTTAATGCAGTCACTCCTGGATAAGTTGTCATGTGCCCTAGAATGTTTTGTTTTTTTTTTTTTAAATCTGCAGTTTCCATTTCAGAAATTGTCTGGAAAGGATGGCAGCAAAGTTACATATTCAGAGGGGGTCAACAGAGTCTTGCTGCTAACATTCAGCAACACAGAAAATTGCATTTTGCATCAGAGATATGCATATTCTGTTTGACAGCACTGGCGGGCCAGAAATTATACATTATATGATAGATGCATGTTTTTAAAGAGACAAGCTAACAGGGCTCCTTCTGTTCTTCTCCTCCACATCCTGATTCTTCCTGCCCAGATCTGCCTCCATAGTTGTGCTGCTTCCTCCTCAGCTTCAAGGTGGTTTTATGGTCATATTTTAAAATTAATATTCAACTGTACCATTCAAATGAAAATACAGACAGATATTTTCTTGTTGTGCATGTTCTTTTATTGCAAATATCTGTATAATACAGTAAAAAATGAAGGTGAAAATACAGGCAAGTCCACCACTGAGATGCAACATCATCAAGCACATTGATGTTCAGATTGCAGAATGGTCACGATTCATCCTCAGGAGTTCGTACTTCAAAGATGTCACTGTCAAGTCTGTAAGTCCATACTTACCGTACTCAGACAGTGAAGGAGGACAAAGGAGACAATGACAGAAGGAAGGAGAGAGGAACAAGACAGAAATGGTAAAAAGAATGAGGAATAGGAGGGAGAAACAAGGAGCAGAGGGAAGAAAAGATCAAAAAGAAGATGAAGAAGGTGACAGAGGAGGAGAAAGGAATGAGGGAGGAAGAACAAAGAGTAGAGGAGGGAAAAAGGAGAAGGATGAGAAGAAAAGAATAAAAAAGGCAGAGGAGAAGAAGAAAGGAGAAGATGGAAAGAACAGAAAGAGGAACAAATGAGGACAAGAAGGAGGAAAGGGAGGAAGAGACAGAAATGAAGTAGAAGGAAGAAGAGAACATGAAGGAAAAAGGAGGCAATGGAGAAGAACAAGGAAGAGAAGGAAAGAATAAGCAACAGAAGGGAAGACTAGAAAAGGTAGAGAAGGAGGAGAAGAGGAGAATAAAGA
>NC_072782.1:18288828-18473828 GCF_022539595.1 Amphiprion ocellaris | reverse complement strand
TAGGTCCAGCAGCTGCTCCTCATCTTCTCTCATCAGGATTATGACAAGAAGACACAAAAGGAAAACAAGACACAAAATAACAAAAACTAAACACAAAACGACACAGACGGCACACAAGGTGAGAAAAACTAAAAACAAAACAACACAAACGAGACACAAAATGGCAAAAAAAGGCAGCACAATTTGACACAAATGAGACAAATTGACACAAACAAGATGCAAAATGACAAAAAAGTAGACAAAGTGACACAAATGAGCCACAAAACCACAAAAAATAGACAAAACAGCACAAAAATTACACTAAATGAGAAAAATTAAACACAAATGCGATATAAAACGACAAAAAACAAGACAATTTGACACAAATGAGACAAACTGATACAAACGAGACGCAAAACGACAAAAAAGTAGATAAAGCGACACAAATGAGCCACAAAACCACAAAAAATAGACAAAACAACACAAAAATGACACAAAATGAGAAAAACTAAACACAAAACCACACAAATGAGATGCAAAACAACTAAAAAAGAGATACAATTTGACACAAATGAGACAAACTGACACACATAAGACACAAAACGACAAAAAAGTAGACAAGACAACACAAATGAACCATAAAACCACAAAAAAGAGACAAAACAACACAAACGGGACAAAACATGATGCAAATGAGACACAAACACCAAAAAAATGATATACAAGAGAGACAAAATGACACGGATGAGACACAAAACAACCAAAAAGAGACAAAACAACACAACAGGACAAAAAATTCCACAGATGAAACACAAAACCACAAAAAAAGAGACAAAAAACACCATACGGGTTAAAATAAATTATGCAAATGAGACACAAACACCAAAAAAAGACACAAAAGAGAGATAAAATGACAGATGAGACACAAAACGATAACAAAACAAGATAAAACAACACAAATGAGGCACAAAGTTAGACAAGACCACAGAAACAACACACAAAATAACAAGAAGCAATATGACACAGAATGAGACAAAATGACACAAGTGAGACACAAAACAACAAAAACCTGACACAATGTGATATAAAACAAAACAAATCAGACACAAAATGACACAAATGAGACGGACAAAAAGGCACAACACTACAGTTATAGTTAACAATGACTGAAGTGCCAATAAAATATAAATATAGTGTATTATTGGAAAGTCTAGCTATAGTATTAAATAAGAAACTTCCAAAATGACCAAGAGGGGTCTGTTGACTGTTAGACTTCATTCGTTGGCTGTATCTGTGTTTAACATATCTATACTGCTTCTTTATCTTTAACAGATATTTCTGAATGTACTAATGTAAATAATTATGGTCTTCAGCTGTATTTTTGTGCAAAACTGAGCTGCTTTCATTGTAGCTTTAAGCTTTAAGTATCTGCCTCAAGGCCTCTGCAGCAGTAAATCGTGCTGCTCAAGGCTTGTTAGCCAAGATTCAATGCAAAACAGTGTTTTGAAGTGGAAAATTACAATAAAATCAAAGCCATATACATATCTTTCTTGGATCATAAATAACCTCACACAACTTTCCATTATCCTTGCCACACCAATGGGCCACTTCATGTCAAGAATCTATGAAAAGCTGTGGGAGAAGTAGACTCAACTCAAAAGTTCAGAGCAGGACACAGTTTTCCAACTTAACATGTAACAATGTTACATCAAAATATATGGCTGTGGCTCTTGCTCACTTGAAGTTTAAGGCAGACTTTGAAAACTCATGTTAAAAACAGACTCCGGGTTCATGGTGTTCTGAACACCAACATTTTTAATGCCTCTGAAGATATGAATCACTCAGTGTCTGATCAAATAAGATTTCAGTTTGGAGATTGATGAAGTGTAAACTAAGTTACAAATCAAGGCCAGAGTCTATGACTTGACCGTGTTCAGATCTTCAAAAAAATCTCCAAGAGAAGTCAGCATTCGGAGGGCAGCAGGATTTATTTGTCGACAAAAATCCAGGAGTAATTCTTTGCAGTGATAACAACCCAAGAAGAACTGAAGATACTGAACCATGCACCGTCTTTTATGCTGTGAACGTTGGTCATTTTTCCACGCCTATAGGGCGTATGATGGGAGGGACAGTTTTGACACCATTATACAGATCATGACATCAGATTATCATATTTCACCCCTAGATCTCATTTTACAGAAGATATGTGCATTAAATTATCATTAGGTCATCTTTTACAGAGAACATGCCCAGACATGTTCAAACTTTTTCTCCACATCTTACCTTTATTATTTTGTGATAGATTTCACGCATTTTATTCTAATATATGTTAAAAGTTATAATACCTTAAGCTTACACCGTTATGTTTTTAATACACGTTTTACCTCTGGTCTTCAGTCTAATAGCTTTTGCTATAATTATATCATCTTTTACTTTCAGCACATTGTACCCAAAAAATATTACACTACAAGATTAAGTTTAGAAATTTGGGATTTCGGATTTCTTTTGGTAGAAAATAATTCACACTACACAAAAACATCAGCATCAGGTAATCAGTAACCTTCTGCTGTGAATGGCATCTTCTCAGATACTTTCTTGGAAGCAATTATGTCCATTTTTAGTGTCTACATCCTGTCATATGATTGCACATGTCTCTGCTGACTGCAGGTGCAATCACCGAACCTTACCAAGGAAAGTCTATGTAAAGTTTACAGCTTTTACAACTTAAATAATCACTTTGCCTAGATACAAAACTTGACAGTCTTATTAAACATGCTATTCTTTCCTTTTCTTTACTCTGTAGTGCTATTCAAAGAAATGGGTAGATGAGTTACAGCTGAAAAAAACTGAAGAAGTGTAGATGTCAAACAATCAATGCTAAAGGAGCAGTAAAACCTAATTTTTGCATGTTCGCTGATATAAAAAAAAGGGACAAATTGTAATTTCAAACTTTGTTTACATCCAAAGTTACAGCAGTCCTGTGGGTTTTAGTTGTTTTAGAAATGCCTGAGAACATCATATATCATCTGTAGAAATCAGCTATCTAGCTAGCTTACTGCTAACTTCTAACACCATGGAATTTCATGGACTCCTTGACTCTAACCTTGATTACACCGTCTATGACAGCAGTGTCAAACTCATTTTAGTTCAGGGGCCACATACAGCCCAATTTGATCTGAAGTGGGCCGGACCAGTAAAATCTTAGCATAATGACCTATAAATAACCACAAATCCAAAATTTTCCCTTTGTTTTAGTTCCATATAGTACATTCTGAAAATATTCACATTTAATGAAATATCTTTTTACAAAACATTATGAATGGCCTAAAATTTCTTATGAAAAATGAGTGCAATTCCAATAATATTATGCCTCAGTTTATTATTTACATATGTGCATTACAACTTACAGACCACAGTGTGTCTACAAAGGCTCAATACACTCAGTCGCAGGCACCTGGAGCTGAACAATGTAGTATTTTGTTTTGTGATCAAACCAACTTGTCAAGCTCTAGGAATTATTTTAAATTTACAGTTTTACAAATTTATAATTTTCAGTTAATGCTCTCTCTGAATTTTTTACACAAGTCATCCTGCGGGCCGGATTTGACCCTCTGGCAGGCCAGTTTTGACCCGTGGGCCATATATTTGACGCCCCTGGTCTAGGAGAACAGCTGCACAGATCACTCTGTAAGGAACAGAGAGAATGTAGACCCTCAGTGGTCACAGCTGTTGGTATGTTAATGAGCATTTCAATTTGGAAATGGCTTTTAGGCAGATTAACACACCTGTACCAAGTCTTAATGTCTGCTGTGAAAAAATTCTGTAACCATACTAAACAGGCAAATCAAAATTGGAAGATCTCTTTAGGGTAATACAGTTTAGCTAGCTAACAATGTTTTCTACTGAAGTAAAAGAAAGGTCACATTCTTAACTACTCTCTACTGATTAGTATTAACTCTTTGTTAAAACAAATGTCCTGTCCATCCCCTGTTTTGTTTGACTTATTTCAGTGTTACAGTGCTAATTTGTTGACAAAAACTATAACTTAGCTGCAGATAATTTGGGGTCATCCGGTATGAACCTTCATGACGAATAAAACACTCATTATTAGGAAGGATTCCAATATCATTTATCAATCAAGGACACGATAATCTATATTTAGAACTGACTGCAGTGAGAAATGAAATGTTGGTGATTGTGATCATAGAGACTTCAACATAAAACTTCATTGAAATACATTTGCTACTCCACCAAGGAATGCGGTGGAGGTATGTGATGATCAGCGTACGTTTGTCTGTGCACAACATCACTCAAAAACGGAATAACGGATTTGGATGAAATTTTCAGGGAAGGTCAGAAATGGCACAAGGACCAAGTGATTAGATTTTAGCAGTGATGCAGCTTATAGTCTGGATCCATGGATTTGTTAAGGATTTTCATATCATTGTGAGATAGCGGCACTGTAACTATGACAACGAGTGAACACTACATCAGCTGCCTGCTGACGATCACATGATTGTGATCCTACTACAAATACACCACTGCGGTCTTATGGGGACTTATCCGTCGGAAATCATACAAGGAACAACTGATTAAATTGTGGGGGTGTTTCCGAGTCCCATCAACTCCGCTACATATTTAAGGCGCACGATTTGGTCTCCGTACATAACATACGCATGCATAACACACGCCTGCACTCAACGCAAGGTAATTTTTTGTTAAAGATGTCATTTGTCGGAAATTATGCAATGACTCAGCAGCCTTGGTGGAGTACTGCGCTCTCTGAGTGCTTTTCTTGTTTATTCATGTATGCATGTGTTACCTTAAAAGAAAAGTTTTCAGCCATTGTCCATCTGTGTTGATTGGCTATTACTCAAGGCGTGTAACCAAACAGGTAGTGTTGAATTCAAGACATTGCTCAGGAACACAGAGGCTACTTTTTACTTTGCTAGTTTAGATCTCTGCTTTTATGTGTCCAGTTAAAAGGAAAACCAAACAGCTTAAACATATATATATATACATATATATACATATACATATATACATATATATACATATATATATAGATATATAGATATATATATAGATATATAGATATATAGATATATAGATATATAGATAGATAATGCGTCAGATCCAACAATCTTGAATGCACAGATTTTAGGACTTCATTTCAGACTGCAATGTATCAGTCACTCTCCTATATCAGTTACTGTTGTCACCATGAGACAATACTAGCTTTTCTTTTCATCCAGGTGTGAAAGAAAACAAAACTCAGAGGCTCTGTCTCTTTTCACTCGAGTTCGCTCTGATTCTAAGAGGAAACTGAGAGGCAAAAACTGAAAGTCTCTGGCGGTGAAACAGGCCTGAATTTTCTGCTGCGCTCTTCAGATTGCACGATTTGTCATGTGCCTAATCTGGAAGTCATCAAGCGCTGTGTGTTTGGTTTGAGGTGGAGGAAGGGAGCCATGGGGTTGTGCCAGAGCCTTCTCTGCAGTCCACATGGAGGGAGGAACATCTGTGGAGACTTTTATGTGATCGCACATGCACTCAGGTGGTTCTTACAAGCATTGTAGGAAATGTATGGTTGTCAGTTTTATAATATAAGCAGCCTTGGAAGAGCTGCTCAGATTCTTTATTTAAGTAAAAGTGCCAAATCAGTGATTTTAGAAATACTGAATTAAAAGCAACTCGCAAGGACAATATTAAAAGTCTGATATTTTGTTCCTATTAGTAGCAGTGACACATTAATACAAACATTATTTAATGTTGTAGCTTGAGGTGGAAGTGGTTTTATTTACTGTCTATACAGTTTTTATACACTTCAGTGGTTTCCACCCTGAGTGTTCAGATCATTAAAAAGGTCACAAAATCTGAATGTGAAAATCTGACCAATGAGCTGGTAAATTTGAAATAAAACAAGAAAAATTCAAGTTGTACTGCATCAAATTTCTAAGAAATTTTTGAATTTTTCATTCATTAATGACATCTGAGGAGACCCAACTCTCCCTAAATCGAACAGATTTATCATGTTTACATACCATCTCATTATTTTAGCATTTATGAGATGGTAGATTAAAAAGAAAGTAGTATAAAATTAAACTTCTTCTGCAGAAAATTTTCATTAATATTAGAAAATTTTCCTAATTTTTGCTTTTCTAATTGGGGTATTTTACCTTACAAACATCTGAGCAACCACAACTCAACAAATAGTTTTAATTTTATTTTTAAAACCATTTTTTAAAACCTAAGCTTAGCTGTTTTTTTTAATGTATCATCTCACAAAATCACCATTCAGAAAATGGTAAATTGGAAAGAAAATAAGAAAAAAAATCTAAATTCTACTAAAATCTGTATTTTCTTTTAATTTTTCCAAACAGGAATAAAGAGCTTTAATTTTTATCATGTTCCTTTATGTAAATCTTAATTTGCAATGTAACTGTTAGGGCTGAATTATTTGAAAACAAATGTTATTTTTACAGTTTCCTGACAGATATTTGGATTTCATTTGCAAAATAATATTTTTTATAGTCAACCTGGTGATGGATCATTACTAAATGAGAAACCATGAAAGAGTGAATGCATAATGTATTTTTATTTTTATTATCCCTTATTAATCCCACGAGGGGAAATTTGCAATTTTTTTCGCATATCCCCCCAATTGGGGGGGTCAGAGCGCAGGGTCAGCCATGGTATGGAGCCCCTATATTGTAAATTGCAACTTTTGTGATTTGCTAGTTGCATTGTTTCATATTGCAATTCTGATTTGAAATCAATTAACAGTTTAGCCCTTGCAACTATAGATGTTATATATAGTATAAGGATACCTAAAATGGAAATACTGTAGTAAAGTCCAATTACCTGGAAATATGCATTTTAGAAAATGTACTTTCTTTCCCCCTCTGAATATGTGGCACACACACTTTAGGAGACACACATGGAGAGTTCAGTTCTGCTTCAGTGGAAAAACTGATCACCCGCTGGCTGGAAAACGTACCCACCCCCACCTCAAGGGCCAAACCAAGGTCTCAGCACCAAGCTGGCTGCTCCACTTGCTGTTCCTCCTCCCCACACAGCAAGGCTTTCACTGCACAAACACTGAAACCAAAGTGCACTCGTATTCCCTTCTCTTTATTCGTTTGGCAGAAACAAATCACAATAGATAGGACACTATCTATGACTCGACACACTCCCTGAAACCAGACTAACAACAGCAATACTTCATTTGTTTATCACGTGTCCTCATCAGTCCATGACTTTGTGCACAGGTTACTTGGATGTCTGCTGAGGGAGGACCAGACTCTTCACAGGCCGCTGGCTAGGATTAAGCTTGCTTCATGTCAGGGTTCTGACAAGCAAAAACGCACCACAGAGCTTCCTTTGCTTTGTCCTCATGCAGTCCGTGTAAAGAATTATTTCCACCGATACATTTCAAGGGTCTACAAACACATTAGTCATTCAAATAGTACATTCTGTGTGCTCTACAGGTCATCCACTCTGAGCTAAAGGCCTTTTCTTCTGGGAGCATTTATTCTGACTGAGTAGTGGTTCCCTTGTTGAGTTAATACTCACATGTGGCAAACGGTTAACAGATCCAGGTTTGCTGGTTTGTGGTCTGGCGACAAAAACACCAGTGTTTTTTTGTTATTTTTTTTAAGGAAAGAGAGACATCATCAGCCCAGCCTGGATCAAGCTGAAAATTATTCTGTGATCATAACTATGTACAAAATATATATAATCACACTTATTTACAGAACATGTGGCGGCAGACAAAGCCTCTGTGGGCGTCCACATGGTTAACATGAATACAATAACAGACAGCACCTCTAGTGGCAGAAAGACAAAGACACACACTTAAAAAAACCCAAAAAAACTTGGCACTTGTAGATTTCTCCCACATAAACATAAAACAGAGACAAAATCAGAGTCAGTTTTAGTGGTAAACAATGCAGGGGCCTCCACTTCTCAGGCCGGCCTCATGAGAACAGACAGACGAGCAGGAGTTGATCGTTATTGGCCCGTCTCCGCTGCATTCTTCTTCTTCTCCTCTCCCCACAGGACAATCTGAGCCTCAGAGGAGGCAGATCAGGCTCTTGCCCTCCTCGATCTCCTCCTGAACCTTGTCGCTGGAGGTGGCGATCTCGGCCTGAGCGGAGAAGACGGCGCAGATGAAGGTGAGCACGGTGCCGCCCATGGCAGTGTAAAAAGCCCAGCCCATGGAGCAGAGCCCGGCCCGGTACGGAGCGGCGTCTGGACCGCAGTACAGCTGGACCTTGTCTGAACCCCAGCCAGCGGGGTACAGCATCAGACCCAGGATCAGGAACAGACCTGTGAGAAGGGAAGCAGACAGAAGACATGTTAACTCAAGTGTTTCAGACTGTTGTGGTTATTCCACACCAAAATATGAGTCTTAACTCACTCAGGAAGCTTTTAACTTCATCCACAGGCTTCAGTTAAGATTATTTGTCATACTGCAGGTGGAAGTTTTCTAGGCTAAGCTGTGTTGTCATGTCAGTAAGCAAACACATCATGTCTGCAGCCTAGTGGGTTCAGTGCAATACAAAACTATCCATCCTTCCATCCATTATCTATACATGCTTAATCCTCATCAGGGTCATGGGGGGCTGGAGTCTATCCCAGCTGACTCAAGGTGAAGGCAGGGGACACCCTGGACAGGTCACCAGTGTATCACAGGGCTGCATATACAGACAAACAATCACACTCACATTCACACCTACAGACAATTTAGAATCACCAATTAACCTGAGGATGTTTTTGGACTGTGGGAGGAAGCTGGAGTACCCAGAGAAAACCCACACATGCACAGGGAGAACATGCAAACTCCATGCAGAAAGATCCTGGGAGGAACGGGACGTGAACCAGGCATCTTCTAGCTGCAAGGCTGTGATGCTAACTACCAAGCCACTGTGCAGCAGTACAAAACTAGTGTATACAAATACAGTACATAAGCTGAAAAGACTAATGTTTATGACTAACTTATCAGATTAGAACTGTTTCCGTGGCCTCTGCTATCTTTTACCCCTTTGAACCCCAAAAAAACCTACCAGCAGCTTTGAAAGGAATCCTGTCTTTGTAAAATTACAAAAATTGCATCATTTATCAGACCCAGAAGCTGTAAAAACAGAGATAACAGCTGAATTTTCAACCTTCCCCTCAACTACTCATCTCTGACGTGTGGTTCCAACAAGAAAATTAGACAAATCCAAGCTCCAAATCCTAATATTTGATTAAAATTGCTTGATTTAATATGTCTCATTCAAAAAAACGCAACGAAAGTGTATAATTAGTTCTCCTCAAAATTTGCAAAAAAACAAAAAATTCTGCACTCTCTAGTACAACTGTGAAGCTATGACTGATTAAGCTGTGACCAACAGTCATGTAACAATAATTCTAGAGTATTCTGAGACTCGGGTAAACTACACTGTGGATGTGGATGGGAGAACAGTGTGAAAATAAATTTAAAATGTGAATAGTTAAATATCTGCAGTATGTGGAGCCATCATTTTTCTCAGCATCGGTAACACCTGTGGGGACTTTGAAAAATGTTGATTCCAGGCTTTTTCCATTTTTGTACAATAAATAAAGAAGTTTCTTTGAAGATTTAGAACGCTGTCTCTTTTTCTGAAATAACATTTGTGACATTAGTACTTTGTTATCCTGCACAAAGACATGTTTGAGTCCCCTCTACTTCTAGTCATGATCATTTTGTTTCCATAGAGATGCAGGACTTTGTATTCCTGTGAAAAATGAGCCCACAGTGACTCAAAACATGACAGGAGCAGATGGTTAATACAAGTCTTAATTAAGTACAACATACACAGCAGCCCCTAAAACGGATATGACAGTGACTTAAATGTGGAATAGTCTGAACTCCCTTAGGAAGCTTTCTGCTTCATCCACTAGCTTCAGTTAAGACCTTTGTCAGCCATATTAGAGTAAAATTTCCTGAGCTAAGCTGTCTCATCACAACGAATGTCGGTAAGTGAACACATCATGTCTGCAAAACTAGTCTATGCAGACACCAAACAAAAGCTTAATAGCCTGTTTTTATTTACAACCGAGTTATGAGATTAGGACCGTTCTTGTGGCTTCGGCAACCTTTTAACACCCTTTTAACCATGAAGCAACACACTATGAATCAAAGTCCAGACGACAGCAGCTCTTAGTCACCAGAGACTGGAGTTAGTGGTGGAACAAAATTGTTGACAGTGCTGGAGCTTTTCACCACTCTTCTAGCACACACAGCTGAGCATGGATGAGCACATGAGTGACATAAACTCTGACAACACCAATAAAAATACACAGAAGAACACAACAAAGTTTCCAGTTAACACAAGCACAGTTTGTTGCTGATGATTTATTTCTGCACTGCGAGAAATCTAGTAAGTTCTCTTTGAGAGAAACATTTTTTGGTCAAACTATTGTTTCTAAAGTCAAGAGTGACCCTCAAAGAACCACATCTTCACATCCACATGTTTATAAAGCTGCCTGTGATTGTGTGCACGTGTACAAACAGTTTTATAACACGCTGTAAGTATTTGTCCTTGGACAAAGCACATATGGTTAAATATGGTTACAGCTGTGCTGCAGTGTATAATCAATCTGTTTAGACACCAGCTATGGGTGCTATACAGGAGGAAGGATGTCTGCACAGTTAGGGATGAAATGTTGGAAATGACATTTAAAAATTGGCAAAAATAAAATGAAAAAATGTAAAAAATGATTCCATAAATGTAACATTCACATGAAATCTGCTCATGAGGAATATATTTAAATAACATAAAGAATAAACCTTGTTCTTTGCAACTATCCCATATTGAATAAATGTAAAAATTTCCCCTATTTGTTTATTTACAATTAATCAAATCATCTGAGCATGTTTTCCTGATAAATCTACAGCCGTGGAACAGATTCACTTCAAATAATCACATAAATGTCAGTTATTTAAGTCTAATTTAATATCTAAGTTAATATAATTCTTTTGGATGCTGTTGTAATACTTATTTTATTGTTATGGTAGTTAATTAAGTTCTGTAGCCTAAAATATTCTATCACATGGATATAGTCTTACTTATTTATTAAACTCTAATCTTTTACGTGCAAGTTTGTTTTCATTACTGTCTCCTGTTTCATGCTTGTGTAAACACAGCCTGCAGTTCAGCCGAAACATCCTTGAATTTCAGTCATGTGACTCTTGGTCGCCACTGAATCGTGGCTTTTAGTTGTACCAGGGATGTTTTTGTTTATTACCACATCTAAACAGAGCAAATCATAGCAGTTCATTTTCAGCTTTTTTTTTTTTTTTTTATAAAAATGAGGGATGTACAATAAAGTGATTTTTTAAAAAATGTCAGTAGTTCAAAGACTGCTTGAGGTTGAAAATGTAATATTTCTTTATGTTTCTACAGTTTGTGGCTCTGATAAACTGTGTTATTTCTGCAAATTTTAAATACAATGCGTTAAAAAAAAATCCGTTGACTACAGGTCATGAAAACCGAAAAATCTGCAGTCACAGTGCCATCTTGATATTTAAAGCATCCCATCAGGACAAAAAAGTCAAAGAAAACGTTGGAGCAGGCAGAAAAGCTTCCCTGATTTCCTCTCTGTAATGTGTCTGGAGGTAACCACAGCCAGACCTAGGGTGCTGCAGGAAAGAGCGACCCCAGCTTGAATCTTGACACACAATTCTGCCAGGTCAGGGCACAACAGAGCGAAGAGAACAACAGGAAAAAGTCGCTGATGGGCTTCCCCGCCTGCCCCGGTCACCGGCCGACCCTCCGGCGTCCTGCGTCTCTGTGGAAGGACGGGTCGCTTCCTGTGTTACCGTGACCCACTTCTGCCGCTCTGCCTCACTGACTTGGCTTCAACACACACTGCTTGTCTCATAGATGCAAAAACAAGCTTAATTTACTGTCATGAGGTTTCCTCTGCTGTGCACTTTCTCCCATGATGGCTCAGCTGGCTAGACAAGGAGCCTGCCACCAATCAGAGCTCCCATTTACATTAATAAAACAAGAAAAGCACTCAGGGAGTGCAGTACTCCACAAAAACTGTTCATTCCCCCAAATGGCATTGTCAGAAATGCAGCATTTTGTTTTTTAGAAAGGGAGCATTTGTTTAGTTATTAGTTACTGATGATCAGAAATCACGTCAACATAGAATGTGGCCATTTAATATAGATGTACCCACAAACAAAATAGCCTTACACTGAGCACAGGTGTGTATTATGCATGTGTACATTATGTACGGATACCGAATCACGTGAACTAAATATGTAGGGAATGGTCGGAATTGATGGGACTCGGAAACACCCCCACAATTCAATCAATTGTTCCTTGTACCATTTCTGTCGGATAAGTCCCGATAAGTCTGCAACAGTCGACTTGTAGTAGGATCACAATCATGTGATCGTCAGCAGGCAGCTGACGTAGTGTTGTCATAGTTACAGTGACACCACGCCGCTATCTCACAATGACACGGAAATCTTCAACAAATCTGTGGATCTAGACTATAAGCCGCAACACTGCCAAAATCTAATCAGGTGGTCCTTGTGTCATTTCTGACCTTCCCTAAAACTTTCATCCAAATCCCTTAGTTTGTGTTTGAGTAATGTTGCTGACAGACAGACAGACAGACAGACAGACAAACAGACAGACGGACGGACAAATGTACGCCGATCGCCACATAACTCCGCCGCCGCTTGGCGGAGTAATGACACATAATAAATGAGCCAGCTGGGGAATGAGGCTCTCAGCTGTAATGTTTTCATGAAAACAAGTGTGGAGGTGAAATAGTCTCTAATCTCTCTTCCTCCTCTCCCTCGCTTCCTTTCTTCCTCCTCCCATTCTCTTAAAGCACCCAATATTGTATTAAACAAGGAAATGAAAACTAGGTCATAAATTCTTTCCACATGTTGCTGCATCGCCCTGACGTCCAGACCGGCTCTGGTGATGGATTGAAGGCATGGTTTTAATTCCCAACCCCACCCCTCCTCTGACACCCCCTCCCTCCACACACACACTTTCATTCCCAACCCCCTCCTCTACCTCCACCTTAGAGCCGGACCTACTAACCTAATATCCCACTGCGCTCTACCCTTCCAGCCTCACTATTCCCCCTGCACTGGCTCTTGTCTCCGTTAACTTCCAAACTGTCAATTCTCCACCATCAATCCATCGCTGATAGCTGCCTCCCTGCCACCAGCCGTCCTCCCCCCTCCTCGCTAACCTCAACCTCCACCCTATAATGCAGCACAGCAGGTCTGCTCCAAGAAATATGGCCACCTCTCTCCTTTCCAGGAAAAAATAAGAGGAGAGGGCAAAAAGAAATACTGGTGAGAGTAGGGAGATTAAGACAGAGGTGATCATGTGAGAGAAGGGAGAGAAGTGAAGTTCTCTTTCTGGTATACTCAGTTTTATTTTTCTTCAGGACCAAGTTAATGCTCTGAACCTCAAAACCTGGTTGGAAAGATGTGTTAACTTTAACAAAAAATAAATTAAAATTATTTTTAAAAACGAAAGCAATCATCAGATTTGTAACTTTTAAATGGTTCTTTGAACCAATCAGGAGCAACGTGGGAAAATTGAACAAATCTAAGCTCAGAGTTGTCAGCAACTTGTAGAAGATACATTCAGCATGGTGAGATATCTTATCGGATGAGCACAAGAGTGTTAAAAACACAGAGTTTGTACAGGTTGTTGTTGTTTTGTGATGTACCACTCCATCAGAAAATTGTATTCAAAACCAAACTTATAATCATGATGTTTCATCTTTTTAAAAATCACTTTATTCTACACGTCTTATTACTCTGCCAAGGAACATGGCGGAGTTATGTGACGATTGATGTATATTTGTCTGTCTGCTTGTCTGTTCGCAACATTACTCAAAAACAGACCAACAGATTTGGATGAAATTTTCAGGGAAGGTCAGAAATGACACAAGGACCAAGTGATTAGATTTTGGCAGTGATGCAGCTTATAGTCTGGATCCACAGATTTGTTAAAGATTTCTGTATCATTGCAAGACAGCGGCACGGCATCACTGTAACTATGTAGCGAACACTATGTCGGTTGCCTGCTGATGATCACACAATTGGTTGCAATCCTACTACAAATCCACCCTTATGGACTTATCGGGACTTATCCATCGAAAATTCTACAACGACTGAGCAGCCTTGGCGGAGTACTGCACTCTCAGAGTGCTTTTCTTCTTTAAAAATTCACCAAAAATAAACTGTTTGCTCAAACCAGATTCTATAAAACGCAAAAAATGCTGTGTTCATCAGTGCAACTGTGAGGCCATGGGGGACTCAAGTGTGACAAAAACGTGACAAAAATTATTGTACTTTTCAGCTGAACTGCAGGCTGAGTTTACACAGTGCAGATAGGAGACAAGTATGGGAGCCAAAAATAAATGCATTTAAAAGTTGTATAATATCTATATTATGTAGAATCATCTTTTCTTTCCGGTATCAGTAACACCTGTGCCACTTGGAAAAATGTTGTACATTGTAAATACAGCTTTTTACATTTTTGTAAAATAAATATCAATAGGAATTCAACGTTTTTGTTTTTCTTATGATTTAAGACATTGTAAGTCAAACTAGAAAAAATACATTTTTGAGTTTTCAGTACTTCCAGCTATGGTTGTGTTGTTTCAATAGAGGTGCAGGACTTTTATACTGATGTTAAAATGAGTCTATGGAAAGTAAAATGTGAAAAGAGCAAATAAACACCAAGAAACTGCTTAGGGCTCAGAAGGTTAAACTGAGCTGGGGTGGGGTCTGTTTCAAGCAGATGTAGATAAAATTTTAAAGTGCTGCAGTTTAAAAGTAGAAAAGACCTTCTATACCTCCGCTGTAAACGCAGATATCCTGGGAAAGCTTTTCAACCCATGGAAATCTTATTTCTTATCACTCAGAGCTGACAAGTCTGTTTTCCTCTTTTGCATAACTCATGATAACTTATGTCAGAACCATCATCATTCAGTAACGCTACTAAATTCCTATAAGTCAGTGTTTTGTTCCCCTCACTTCCAGCCTGAAGCTTAGTCATGGTCAACAGTTAAACCTGTAATGAGGTCTGTGACTCACGGCTGGAAGGAAAGTTTATGGTAGGTAATAAAAGCCTTCGCCACCAAACGCACAAGAATCTGAGACAGTTTTACGGCCGAGTTTGTTTGCCGTCTTGTCTCTAATCCCCCTTTGCTGAAACTCTTCATGAGTGGAGACATTTCAGTGAATGTACAGAGAATTCACTTACAGGTAGTCTAACTGCTGTGTAAGAAGCCTTTAGGGGCCCTAAAAGGAGACAAAGTTCAGCCGACTGACCCTCAGCAGAAGCCCATCTGTTTTAGCCATTGGCTTACGTAAAGTGAAGGGAATGAAGTTAACTTCAGCTAAAATCTCACAATCACCTGAGCTTAAACTAACCGTCAGGTTAAAGGCATCTGAGACACTCAGAAAGTGTGTCACAGGGGACACGAGAGTCTGAAGTCAAAAGTGACATCAGTATGTGAAGACGAGGTTAATGGTCTTGGGAGCCACTCCAGTGTAATGACGTGACCATCTCTGGCAGCAGCATCCCCATCTCCCCATCTGAGGTCAATCACTTCCCCAAACATCTGCCGTCTGGCTCCAGTTTTCTCATTACCGGAGGGTCGGCACGCACCGTGGAAATAATGATTAGTAGAGGGTCGGTGTGGTAGTCCCTCTGGCGGATATCAAGTCAGAGTGATATCATTCACCAGCCTCATGGAAAGACAGATGAAGACTGTAATGTGCGAGGCCGACGGATGTTGGAGGAAGAAGAAGCAGCAGCAACACCGTCAGATGTCCAACAGGCTCTTATCTCTTCCTGCGGTTGAAATGGGTAAAGGGTTATCGGACTTTAGCTTCAGAGTCATGAAGGAAACCCTCCCGCCTCCTCGACTGTTTGAAGCTCCTCTCGCCCCCTTTCCTCTTCCTCTTCCACATCCTCATCGTCTCCACAATGAGGACACTCAGCAGTGCATTTCCCCACTTTCATTATCTCGAACAGGTCTTTGCATCCACTTTAAATTGTCAGTTTTCAGGTGATATGAGACTTTCAGTCAAAGGAAACTTTGGTTGACAGAAATCATACCAACTCGTAAATCAAATGAATGGTTGCAGGGAGTCGCAGCAGACTAATGTATTCCTGATTCCTGAACGTAGATCTATATCAGCTGGTGATCCAGCACAAGATCTAGTGAAGAACATAACACAGACAAGTTACCTGCTGTTTATTTGACGATCTGCATGTTGGTTGTTGAGGTGAGATACACAAACTGCTGTTTGCAAAGTTAACACTCGACTTGTGTTTGAACTTATTCTGCCTCCATTTTTTTTCTTTCAGAATAATAAAAGAAAGCATCCAAAATACAGATTTAAGTGAGTTTTTTTTTTAACACTTTTTCTATGTACATCTATAGATTATGATAACAATAATACATATTTTTAAGGGCTGCTTCCCCAAAAAGATTTTTTTTTCTCATACTCTGCGCCACAGATTTCAACTTCTGTAGCCCCAAACGTTCCAGGTTTATTCCTATCATTAGGAGGAATAATTAGTTATATAATAATTAGTGATATAATATATTAGTTCCTATCAAAATTAAGGTTTTTACAAAGAGACTTGTTCATATTATTCACAGCCTGATTTATAAAACATTTCATACCTAGAGCATTGTGAAAGTGATTTTTTTTGGTTGTTGTCAGTATTTTCTAAATTATAAAAAAAAGAGATTAAATAAGAGATATCCAAAATCCCCCATGTAAAAAAAAAACCTTTAATATGTTGGCAAGATAAGACAAGAATTTGAACTTGGCTGTATGCAATGTTCAGATAGTTATGTTAATTGCTGCATATTTAGAAAGATGATATCTAATTTGCATATTTAAACAAAAAATTGTAATACAAAAAATAACTGTCTTAATGTAAGTCACCAACTGGGGAAATTTCAGTGCGATATTTAATAATGGAAAGTATCATCCTATTCAACTGTAGTGCTTCTGTTTAATAAGACAGATGGTGGACTCAGGGAGGTAAAATGCTAAATGTGATGCTAAAATTTGCATGAAAAGTTTGCTCTTCTTGCTTTTCCTTTCTTCTGTGTGAGCCACCAATTCGAATATTGAATGGTAATGGTACCAATTAACTGTAAACTGCTAGAAAAGACACCTTTAGAGGTCAGGAAGGGTTGTACCGAGCTAAAGGTCAAACGTGTACTTAAAGGGACACGGAGCCAAAAATATTTCAAGTATTAATTACCATCTGCCTGTAGGCTTCCCAGGTGGCTCTGGAGTTGGAATGTGCTTGTTACAAACAACTAGTCTGCTCAGATTCACACAATTACAACAGATTCCAACAGCAACCCAGAGCCACAGCAAAAACAAACATCTACAGAAACCTCTGAAACCATTCCTGCTGCATAAATCACCTCCTGCTGTGGGACTGCATGTTCTGAGTACTTACAGTTTCTCCATAACTGAGACAGACACAGTACTCCCATTTCACACTGTCATCTCTTCATAGCTAAGAATATGAAGATAAAGTTTCATATGTTGCGATACTTCATAAAACAAGGACATCTAACTGCTGTAGTATTAACCCTCTGAACACCAAAATCCACCTGCACGTGAGCAAGGAATGCCATCTTTAAAAAATATATATTAAAAAATGCCAAAAAGACACTATAACTTATAGCCATACTCTGTAAAACCAGAAAAAATAATCCAGGTTTGACCGTTCTGATGGTCCTTGAACTACTCATCTATGATGTGATGCTCCACTGTGAAAATTAACAAAATCTAAAGTTAAAATTGAGATATTTCATCAATATACCCTAACTCTACATGTTTCATTTATTTATTTATTTATTTATTTATTTTTGCAAAAAATAAGCTGCTTGTCCTAACCAGAATGTGTAAATATAAAAAATCTGTTCAACTGTTAAGTCATTATTGGCTCAGCTGCAACCAACAGTCACGAGATGAAAATTTTGAGACTTTTCAGCTGAACTGCAGGCTGTGTTCAGATGTAACACAAATGTAAGTAGTGAAATAAGTGTGTTTCGAGATTCAAGAAAAACACGCCACTATAGTTAATAACACTTTGGAGGTAGTGGCACAAGAACTGAAACATTTCAAACAACATAATCCTTTAACACTATAATATTAACAACATTTTATGAAGTGCTGTGCGAAAATAGATTTTGTGGAAAATCAGTTTCAATGTCTGAGCTTGGCTAATGTAACAAATGAAATTCCTTTCAAGTCAAGGCCCTTGGTTGCAAGTAATAATGTAAAAATAAAATCATTAAAAAAAACCAAAAAAACATGCATAATATCCCAAATAAATACTCGCATTGAGCTATTTAGAGCTAAGTGAGTCAAGGGAGCTTTAAAGCAGCCATTCATCATCCACCAGTTGAATGGGTTTCAGCAGTGTGTCAGGTCAGCACAGAGTAGGCTTTACTGCTTGGCATGTCCTTCACCACACGCCCACCTTCTCTGTTTGGGCCTGCACCAAATAAACAACTGTGGGGGAGGACAGCCATAATCACCGGACAGCTGAGGGCTACAGCCTGAAGAAAGAGGAGGCTCAGGCAGCATGATCTCATGGCCTCCTCCCTTCCATAACTCACCACAGGGAGTCAAAGCGGCCCTCAGTGGAGATCTGGTCACAGACACACAACCACAGAGAGAAGACACACACCCTTCACACATAAACACAGATACGCATGCGCACTCAACCGCTTTCAGGTCAACCGAGCGTCGGGAAAACTCCAGCTGACTGAGTAGAAAGTAAATATTTGGGTGAGTCGCCCTAAGTGACGACAATGAGATACCTAGCTCTTTGACACTCCTTACTTCTGCTTGGGTAAAAGTTCACCGAAGGCTCCACAAGTATAAAACACATAATTCTAGCAGTGGTAGTTGTGGTTCTTGTAATGAATGTGTTTAGCTGAGAGTAGAGCTTTTCATTTACCTTGATGAATGGTGAACGCCACAGGAATGAGCAGAAACAATAAGGGACACATGAACTCAGTTAGCTCTCTTTAGATCAGAAGAAAACTCACGCAGGACTTTCTCCTCTAAGCCAAACAACAGGATGAAATATCATTGTATCTGAAAGTCATATTCATGGGTGGGACAAAGAGTCAGGTTGTTCTTACACAGAATTAGTTTGTAAGACGTACTCTCAAACCAAAAATTATAGCTGAAGATGGAAGGACAGGCAGCCATCACAGAGAGGAGGGGAAAATATTTTTTAAAGAATGACAGCAGACATTTTCACTTCCTCTTTGAAGACCTTTATATGTTCAGCTCAATCATTTGTATATAAAGTAACCCAGCTGACTTGTCAGATTCCTGGTGTTGTAAAGTTAGTCAGAAAGACAGTGGGGAAGGTTTCTAAAGCTGTTCATTCATCAAACAGACAGAGTTTGGTGACAACTCTGCATCTGACCAGGAGCCAATTTAGGCTTTAAGCTATTATAAATAGAAGCTTTGAAGGGACTAGTTCTCACCAGACAGTAATCACTCTGTAACCCTCTGAAGCCAAGCAGTTCTTTGCTCCTGTCACATCTTTACACACTGTGGGCTCATTTTTTTTCCTTCAATATAAAGTCCTGCACCTCTGTGGAAACAGCACAACTATGGCTAGAAGTAGAGAGAACTCAGAAATGTCATTTGTGCTGAATTACACAGTTATAATGCCATAAGGCCTTTTAAAAAATGTTGAATTTTCTCCTTAGTTATTTTAAGTGCCTGCATGTGTTACCAGTACTGGAGAAAACAACAGTGACTCTACAGATACTACAGATATTTTACTATTTTAGTTTGCCCCCATACTCATCCAGTGTCTGCTGTGTGTAAACACAGCCTGCGGTTCATCCGAAAACTCTTCCTCTGTCATGTGATTGTTGCAGCTAAGTTCGTCATGGTTTCATGGTTGTGCAGTAGAGTACAGAATTTGAGATGAGACATGTAGAATTAAGTGATTTTGATTTAATATCACAATGTTAAGCTTAGATTTGGCTAAATATGCTGACAGAACCACACATCATAGATAAGCAGTTCAAGAACCGTTGGCAAGTTGTCAATCCAATGTTTCTGCCTGTGTTTACAGTTTCTGGCTCTGATAAGTGGAGTCATTTTGGCAATTACTTTAAAGACAATATGCCTTTACACTAAAAAGGGTAAATATATGTGCTGCGTCTCACCTGCGATCCCTTGCAGCAGTCCACACACATTGAAGATGCTCTTCTTCATGATGCTTTGGAAGCACATGGTGAAGACCGAGATGAAGGCCACGGCACACAGCAGCAGGATCCCTGCAGCCAGGAAGATAGAAGTAGCCTGCCAGAACCCGCTGGCTATCTCCCCAAAGTGCACCGCGTACGGTCCACACAGTACTCCCCGCTGCAGGTGGGGCAGTTTTATGCAGCGGCCGTAGATGCCTAAGGTGGGTCTGTAAGCCTCCCCGGCTGTGGTGGCCCCATGGGGGCCAAAGACGGCGTCAGGCGTGCGAGGGAATCCCACCAGCCAGTCAGTGCTCATGAAGGCGATGAGCTCTCCGAATGCGGCCACAATACTCAGCAGAGTCCACAGCATGGAGCGGCAGGTGACAATGACATGGCACATGCTGACGGTGGCTGGATGAGTCCCACTGTGTAGGAGCTGAGATTCTTCTCTGGAGGAGAACGAGTGAAGTCTTCACAGGAACAAGAAGGCGACACTGTTCACTAAAGGTTCTCGTCAATGATTCACAGTGTGCTGCTTCCCGCTTCTTCTCTCTTTCACTTCTTATCTTCTTCTGCTGTTCCGGCACAGCTGTTGTTCCTCCTCCTTGAACTCACCCTCCTTCTGTCAGCTCGGTCTTCAGACTCTGACTCTGCCAGGTTTTTGGTGTCTACATTGTATTGAAGTTGTGTTCCCTGAGTCAGCCCGCTGGCGTCACATCAGACACACCTAAGAGATAAAACACACAGACACAAGAACAGGGTGAGCGATCTAATTGCATGTGTAAAATGTAATTTATGAGCGTCTCTGCCTTTGTTTGTGTATCTGTAAAGAAGGAGATGGCGAAGTTAAAATAGACGTGGAAAAAGTGGGATGAGGAGCGGATGCAGACGGGGAGAAAAACAAACCTGAGGCCTCTCATCAAGCGGCCCACACAGCTGACCCAGGGTCAGCCAGCGGGTGATAACGCTACAGCCATCCTGCCTTCACATGACCGCTGATAACCACAGTGACACCGAGCCGCCTGACTCATTGACACTACAATCAGGAAGACGCACAGCAGACGCACAGCTGGCACATCAACACACAACACGGCCACATCTGGATTACTGTGCTGTCAAGTGGTGGAAAGTAGCAGTCGAGCACTAAACTTAAGGTCCTTGTGCTCTACTTGAGTCTTTAAGTTTTACGAGCATTATATTTGTACTTCAATATGTTTATCTATGGCTGAACTTACTATTTTACATACAAATCATAGGATCAGTTTACTATATCCTGAATTATTCTAGATACACTACGCCACTGTAAAGAAAGTAGTTCAAATTTGCTACAGGTTATTTTGCTGGTTGATACAAAAAGAGAATTTGCACAATTTTCATTTGGCATAACTAATCCACAAGAGAAGTCTGATAAAATATTATTTTCTCTGGTTTAAAGAGTCTCAGAAACAGTTGGATGGAGTGGTTTTTAAAACACGAGGCAACAAGTGTCAATTGTTTGACAGGATAAATCAACAAGACGAAGCTCTGTATGACAGGTGCAAAACCACCTGTTTTTGCTTTACCTAACCAAAGCAAAAAACTATTTTGGATGTTTTTGCATTTAAGAAATGTTCAGATGTTTTTGTTTAGCTTTTATAATTTCCCATGCTGACCGGCAGAATGTACCCAATTATTATAGGAAGATGAATTCTTTTAAAACAGAGTTCTTCCAGACTTTGGGTGATAATTCCTGTATTTTTTCATATTGCAATATATGAACAAATATCCCAATGTCATTTTTTTCCAATATCGAGCAGCCCTAGGGCAGTATTCCTTCATGACTGATATTATGTGCCCTGCCCTATTTAATCTAAATGCTCTATTCCTTGACTGCTCCAATTGTGTCTGACCCAACTTTAACCTGCTCCATAGGAAGTTTTACTCTATGATGTGTCTAGACACATAATTGGGTTATGAAAGATGCTTTTTCTGATAACAACAAGACCAACTCAGCATTCCAAATTGGATACTTTTTCTTTTTACTTTCAGTGTGTACTACAACTGCACTCAAAAACTACGTACTGCTTCATTCAGCTTGCATACAATTGTGATATGCTACTTTGGCTAAATATCGCGCCTTAAGCTTTGATTGCCTTTCTCATATAACTGTCATAGTTTGCTGTGTCAGATCATCTCTTTGTGTGTTTTCTGTGGTTCAAGCTGGAGCGAGACAGAGTGACATAAGGGGCGTATTTCAATCTGTGCAGAGCATTGCGGGTCAGAACAACCAGAAAAACATGTTGTCGTGCACATTACAAAATGAGACTGACTGTGGGAGGACATCCTGCCATATTAGGTATACTGCATATGACATTATGTACTGAAGCTATGTGAATGTGATAAGATGTGGAAGGAAAAGATTTGCATCATATAAACTGCAATTATGAGAATCCATATCAGAAAACCACCATTCATAATATTTTGGCCTCCTCCTCCTCCTCTGCAAATCTTCATGGACCACCTTGCAATAAAAGACAGAAAGTAGAGGATGGACGCACTTTCTTTCACAATTTTGATTAAATTTGTGTTATATTTGGATCAAAAACTTGTCTTCTAACAGAGAACTTACATTAAGTAACTTGTGTTGCACAATTACTGTTTTAAACATGATAGACATCCCAGCTTCCATCAAACAATGAAAGAATAAAGTCTCCTTTCATCATGGTGCCCTTATTCTGGGCCCTCTGAAGATCCCCAGAAGCTCTTCAGAGTCTAGACAGACAAGTTAGTGAAAGTTTTGAGATTTTATCTATGAAAGACATTAACAAATGTAAGCAGAACATACATTAAAACAGAAGCTGGAGCGCCATAGAAGATTAAAAGGCGCTTTGTGCTCATGTTATAAATGCAGCTCTTGGCCAAAGCTGAAACTTGTTTCTTTTCTTTGAGTCTTTCTCTGCCCCGCTGCCTCCTGGGAGTCTGTTAGTCATTCTCCAACCAGTGTTTGGCAGGGCAGCAGAGGGAGCCGGGGGCCGCTGTTGACACGTGTGCCGCCCGAACTGCGAGGTTTCCATTGCCCGGCCTCTGGTGTGCCCTTATGGCTTCGGCTGTCCCCTTGTGGTCACATCCCAAAGATTCAATATGTGTGTGTGAGTAAGAGCTTTACACAAACTTTGATCTTTGTCATCCTGTTGAGATATCAACAACAGTTCTCTTTTCTTCTCCCTCCTTCTTCTTTTCCAGCGGAGAAAATGACCCAGATCTGTGGTCTGCAGCAGGGCGGTGTGTGCGAGCTAATGTAGAGTATGTTTGGACTGCGTAAAACAGATGAGATCATAAGAACAGGCACAGACAGCCGCCTCTGTGGAGCTGGACCAAAGTTAATTTTATGAATCACAAGGGTTGCCTCACGATGAACAGATGCAGGAACATATGCAGACTCGCAAACTGCACTTTTTGAAACACACTCACGATCCCCCCCCCCCCCCCCCCCCCCCCCCGCCTGCCACACACTCCGCTGACATCACAGTGGCGCTTTGACGAGTCTGATGTTTGACATTAGGATTGAAGACTAACGGCCCGTCCACAGTTTAAGGGTCAAACATTTGCCTGCCAGTTGTGAAGACTAATTCTACACTGACAGGAATATTGATGGAAAACACGTCTGAGCTGAAACAATCTGAAGCAGCTGGGGGGATACGGAGCTTTGAAGACCTCCACACTTAACATCTGACCTTTCTTGACTATGGAGTGGTTGCATCATGTGGCTGCTGGTCACTTCCTCTGAAGCTGCCTTGAATGTGGGTTAGTAGATCGAGAAACCAGTCTGGGCAAGTCTGCTTCTATTAATGTACCTGGTATTTGTCACAACATATGCCCAGACGTCTGCTGGCTGTTCCCAGACAGGCAGATCTGAGCAGTTTTCGCAAACACAAGTTTCCCAAGATAGAGCGAAGCATGTATGTGAGGCTGGAGGTGGATTTATGATGTCTTTTATACTCTCTGAGTTACCAAGGGGGAGGCTGAGGATTATTTGAGGCTCAGCTTACATACACAGAAGAGTTTACGGCCCTCAGACGGCACCCAGCACCCTGCTGACCCCCAATGCTAATCCCCATGAGCACACACACTTACAAGACTCCCTGCCATCCGACACGTTGCCCCAAAGCTGCTAGCCAACTGTGTGAAAGTTGGGAAATGAAATCATGAAGAAATACACATTCACACTAAAATAAATGAGAATAGATAAGAGTCTTCAATCAAACAAAAAGCTCTGATGTTGTCACAGTGGTGGTTTGAGATGTAAGCTAATGTTAGCATGCTACTAACAGCTGTGTTTACATATTACTCTCCAGCAAACTTGAAATTCCCAAAAAAATGAAAACAAGTAAATGCGAGTTAGTCTTGTTTCCATTAAGTGCTGTGAAGCTGATAAACTGTGTAGTCAGATGGTGTCAGTCTAGGCTATGCTAGCTGTAGCAAACAGAGTAGAAGAAGCCAGAAGCAAAACAATTTGTTTGCTAACAGCTAAAAACCCTCAAAGAAGAAGAAAAAACAAAACTTTGAAAGAAAAAATGAAAAAAGTATTCACAAGTCATTTTCAATCAAATGAGAACTGGTTCTCAAACATTTTTACCTGGTTAAATAAATAAAACAAAAGGAAAGTTGTAATTATTCTTTCAGGCTAACTGGTATCAACCTTGTTTCAAGACAATGAAACAAACAGCTGATCATGTAAGTTAAACTGTTACCTCAGAACTTGTTTGTAAAAGACATTTCCATCTGCCATTAACTTTTTCCAAAAATTCACAACCACCTTAAATGAGTGTAGAATCTTTTTTTTTGGTGATATTGGGTAAGGTTTTTTGAATTTTGTCATTTATATTAAGTTTTTTAATGTAATATTTCAAAATATGCATAAAAGTAGGTACATTTTAAAGTTTGTTTTGAACATGATTACCTGTACCTAATTTCATGCCAAACCGTCCCACAGCTGTGGAGTTACTTTATTAAAAAAAAAAACTGTCATTAGTTTGTATTTATTAACTTTTGTGAGAGCTAAGTAGCAGCTAACAAAATGGTCACCTGTTTCTAATTTGCACATAGAATCCTGAAATCCTTTGCTGAGGTTGAAAGTTCAATGGATATATTAATTCAACATCCTCTGAAGCTTCTGCTCTAAAAGAGACACAACAAATAGAAAAATAGGAGCAGGCAATAATAAGAGATCCATGTGGAATGACGAGGAAATTGGAATCTTCCTCAAGGTAGTACATGGCATAGGTATAAATATAAATTCACATTACTTTTCACCACTTGAGGTTTGACTTGGTCGAGCTTTCAGATATGTAATATCGTTCCATTTCTACTGCAATGACCTGTAAAGTTGGTGCTGCTCTTGCTGGTGGTGCGAAACAAAACATCCAAAAATCACTAAACTGAGTACGAATATCTTCATCAAATGTCATGACAAAAACTAAAAGAAAAGTCAGATTATCACCAAAGTCACTGTGATTCATCCTGTGGGGAACATGACTGCAAATGAAAAACCTCATGGTCATGCATTCAGTAGTTGTTGAGATATTTCAGTCTGAACCAAACAGAAATGCTGCTTGCATGGCTAAAAAGCTTAACTCTACTTCACAGTGTCCACTCCGCTATTCTGTTATCGCAGCAACAAAACAGCAGGAAGTGCCTTTCCACGCTGCCACTGACAGGAAACAATCTACATATCTATGGACTTGTCACGACTGGAGTCTCCATGGAGAGCGTTTGTTTAGAGCAGACTGAAGCCTTAGAGATAAACTTCTACAACGTCCTACAACAGATTCTCCTGCTGTGTGTCACCCAACAGCAAAGTGACTTTAAAACAAAGGAAGTGCTTAAAATCTGTGAGGATCTGTTTGAATGAAATGCTCCTGCAGCTACTGAAGGGGAATGTAGGGTTTGATTGGTCACTGAGGAGCTCAAATGACTAATAATGGCTCTATTTAATATAAAACACATGGAGGAAAATCTTAAGGCTACAATCAACTTACAATCTAACACAGCATCCATCTTTCTATGTATCCCATGTAGGTGTTAGAGGATGGAATGAGTCTTGACCTTGTCATTATTTAAGGAAAATTACTATAATACTAAGAATCGCAGTCAGTAACAAAGGAGGCTGCTGTCAGGTTTTCCACAGCAGGTCTTTCCTACACTTCAGCACATCTGCTCAGCATCCTGAGACACTGAAGAGGCTATAATTTAGATCACAACACAATATTTACATCCTATTACATCCGCCAGGCTGTTTGTATGAGTAAGTGTTCACACAGGGAGTAACCTTAGTCAGTTAAATGAGAAACTAACACAACACAATTCAGAGAAAAGAGAGGATTGTCCAACCTGTCTCCATTGGTCTGTGGATAGTCCAGCTCTCCTGGAGATGTGGCTTCTCTGCCCCGACTGTCCTCCTCTGCTCACACACTTTAATGCCTCGCTCATACTCCTGACTCTCGGACCCTCCCCACGTCCGTCCTCCCCTACCACCGCGCCCCCTCTGATTGGCTGAACCGACAGCGGAGCCACACTTCTTGAGAGGGTCCACATGGTGGCCATATTTCAGTGCTGAATCTGGGTTAAAATAACAAAAGCTGGAGCTGCACAGGGTTTCTCTCCTCTTTCTCTCCGTCTGTCTCAGTTTCTCTCACCTTCTCGCTCTGTTTTCGTTGCTCTCTGCACACTTTCAATCAGCCAAGGCCAACATCTTACTATCAGCTGTAATGAGAACTGCATTTGCAGTTCCAAAAACTTAAGTACACACAATTAAGTATAGTTCTCTGGATAAGTATGTTAAGAGAATGTATTGGTATACTTCCAAGTTGACTAAGTTAATGCTTATTTATCCTCATGAACAGTAAATTGGCCACTTTTTTAGTCATGTAAATGTACGTCAAAGTATACCATTCTGTCAGCTAAAGTTTGTAATTTTGTTAATAAAGTATACTTTAAAAACAGCAAAAGTGTGCTACTGCTACAAATATACCATCACAATGCAATTTGTCTTTCTTAGTGTCAAAAGTATACTGAAGCCGCATGGAAAGTCAGTACTGTTGCAGCGCTACTTTATCTGTAATCCTAAAATGTATTTTCAAAGACATTACTAGAGACCTTTATATACAATGCATGCTAAAAGTGATCCAACAAAACTAAAAAACTGTACTATTGCAGTGTAATTTCACACACCACAAATGTACTACCAGTGTGCAGTTTGTGTTGTCTTATGTCAAAACTATACTTAAAAGAATCTGAAGAAACAGTAAAAAGTGTACCGTTACAGTGTTATTTTGTCTGTCAGTTTAAAATATTTATTCACGAGTATGCTACTAGTACATGGTTTGTGTTACTTATTGTGTAGTGGAGACTGAAAGTGACCTAGAAAAACAGCAAAAATGTGCTGTTGCTGTGTCATTTTGCATGCCTGTGCAGTTTGTGTTGCTTTGTGTCAAAACTATACTCAAAAGAACCTAAAGAAACACTAAAAAATTAAATATTTCAGTGCTATTTTGTCTATAAACTTTGAATGCATTTATAAGTATGCTACTAGTGTGTGATTTGTGTTGTTGAAAGTATACTTAATGCCACCTTGAAAATCTGAAACTGTACTATTACAGTGGTATTTTGTTTATTTATTTTATTTATTTATTAGTTTATTTAATAGGGACAGTGCATATTAATGAACACATGCAACAATAGCAGTGTAAATATGCCAGATTATAGCAGAAATGCTAATTTCCATCTGTAGTCCCCAGGCAGGTGACAGAAAAAGAGAAACACATCACAATACAAACAGAAGAAGAGTTACACTAAAAATGTTCACAGGCCTGGTTTTCCTTAAGCCACTGTTTTAGGTGAAGCTTAAATGTGGCAAGTGTTGGAGTTTCTCTAATAGATGATGGAAGACTATTCCAGTACTTGGTGCCTTTTACAGAGAGCACAGTCTTTGCAAATTTTGTGCGTCTGTATGGCACGTGACAGTCTCCTCGTGCCGTGGCCCTGGTAGCCATCCCACTCACGGTTTTCCTTTTGATGAACTCCTGTAGTGGAGGAGGTGCGAGGCCATTCAAAACTTTGTATACAAAACAAGCATTTTTAAAATTAACAAAATTGTCAAAACTGAGAAAGTTATACTTGTCTAAGACAGTACAATGATGAACTGAAAATGGTTTCATGTCTAGAATTTTTATGGCTTTTTAAAAAAGAGATTCAATCGATTTAAGTGTTGTGCCATCAGCAAGTGACCATGTGGTCATACAGTACTCTATATGAGAAAAAATCATTGAGTGTAAAAACATCTGTGCAGCATATAGAGTCATGAAGGGTCTTACCTGTCTAAAATTTGCAACATTAAAATTAACAGTTTTAGTGAGGCGCTTAATGTGTTTCTTAAATGTCAATGTCGGGTCCAGAGTCAAACCCAGGTATTTGAACTCTTTGACAAGAGTCAGCTCGACTCCATCCAGGAAGACATAGGACCGCTGTAGATTTTTTGGTGTTATACTGAACACCATACAGACCGTTTTCTTAATATTAGGTTGGAGACATGATTCCGTGACCCACCTTTGAACGTGAGTCAGGGCAGTTGTTAAAACTTCAGAAACTTCAGTATGGGTGTTGCCATGGGTGAAAATCACCGCATCGTCTGCGTACAGCTGGACATTGACATTGGAGCACACACTTGGTAAATCATTAATAAATAAACTAAATAAAATTGGACCTAGAACGCTACCTTGGGGGACTCCTGTTTGACAATGCAGGTATGATGATTTGCAACCCGAAATGGAGACGCACTGCTGTCTATTACTAAGGTAGGATTCAAACCAAAGCATGGCCTCATCAGAGAAATTAAAATCAAGTAATTTCTTTAAAAGAATTTCATGGTTCACTGTGTCAAAAGCCTTCTTGAGGTCTAAAAAAACAGCACCCACATAATTATGATCATTTAGAAGGCCCTTGACTTTTTCGATAAAAAGGCAGTTTGCAGATTCTGTTGAATGGTGATTACGAAACCCAAACTGCATTGGGTGCAGATACGTATTAGAATTTAAATGTTTATTCAATTGTTTTGCCACCCATTTCTCAGCAATTTTTGAGATAACAGGAAGCAAACTAATCGGTCTTTGTATTTACTTAAAGGCAAGTGTGCTTCAAGAAAACTTAGAAGTATATGGCTCATGTGGACTTAACATATTTGGTGCAGTATCAGTTTATTTCTACTGTGTAGTCTGAACTGAAAAGTAGACTAGTGTTGTTATTTAGTTTGTGCATAAAACACAAAGACATAAAGCTGCCATTGATAGCCGATACATGCACCACAACACAAACAGATCCTGTTACCTCCTCCTTTAATCAGCAGCACACATCTGATGGTGAGTTAGATAGCTGAGGATGCTGAGTTAACCGACCGATGGAGCAGATGGTTCTGTGTCTGACTAATGGATCACCTCTGTGGCTGATGGGAGCAAAGTGTCCTGAGATCGCTTACAGCAGCACTGAGTGCATTCAGCCAACACCACAGTCAGCTGCAGCGTCTCTCTGACTTTTGTGTTTGCTCACAAATGAGTTCCATATGAAGACGGAAAAAGGGGCCGACTCAAACAGAATGAGAAGCTGATAGGGCCCCTGAACGGACCGTGGAGAGCCGGAGGAAGAGGCCTTTCTTATCAGTTTGAATGGAAGTTAGGCCAGAGCAGTTCAAAAATAAACCCTTTGAAGGCAGATACATAAATGCTAAATCTAATAAAGCTTGAATAAACCCTGGTGCTCATCCTCGACTTGTGCTTTTTCTCAACAAAACAACAACTGACTGTTCACTAAGCCCCCTGCTCGTAAGTTACTCTTGGTGCTTGCCAGCTTTCCATTTTTGCACTGCACATATGCAGCTTAGAGTAATAACACTGCTAGATTTACCACTCAAAACTTTTAATTCATGAAACAATAAGCCCTTTCTTTCAGACAGACAAGGCCGGACGATACAGCTGGAAATTTTATCACGAAATGTTTCATTTTAACCGATATAATCGACATTTATTGCTAATTTTTAATTACCTATTCTAAATAAAGACCAGCGAGAGAAAAAAAAAGTTTAATATGAATCTAACCACTTTAGCCAAATTATCAACTTTAATGTTAACACAACAATAAGAATACATAAAAACATGTACACACATTAATGTAACTGAGAATAAAGGAATGATTTTATTTACATACTTATTAAATAAAGAAAGTACATTTTCTATTTCTGGCCATAAACTGTTGATTTCATGTGGTTGAATTGACAACAGTCTGTAACTAGCTAGCTACATTAGCTCCATTTCTTGGTTGAAATACTGCTCCCAACTCTTCAACGTTCCCAGTTGAACGTTTAAAAAACAACAAAAGGGAAAAAAAGCATCATAAAAACTATTTTATGGTCATATACATAAAGTTGTGCTAAAAGCTAAAGCTAACACTTAAGTCAGCATCTACAACTTTTGACGATCCAAGAAAAGTTATCTACCTCCAATATAGTTTATTAATTCATCATAAATTTATGTGTCTTTGAAATTTCCGTGTCAATAATCTTAACATCGCAAGAGGAAATTTTTAGGATGAGCACTAACCAATTTACACGTGACACTGTATCGGTTAGCTTTAGTTACAGGAGCAGAATCAGATAATGCTAGCTTACATTATGATAGCATTCTGGATTGCCTTTCAAACAGTGGAGTTATGAATTTGTTTTTGATTTTTTTGGCGTGTATTTGTTATCTATTATATCTTGAGCTACTACCTATTAATTCATTTAGTTTCCGGCCGTTTACTACAGTAAATACTAAGCTAGTGACTAGTAGTACAATGTAATGACTTTTGTGACCTATTGCAACTCTCCGCATGTCAGTAGCTGTACTTATTAATGTTTGCAATTTCCGTAGTATTTAACCCATTTTTACGCTTAAGTTCTTGTGCTTTTTGCTGTCCTAGTAGTGCTCCATGTACACCACCTCAACATGCAAAGAAAACCAGAACCTAACAGAGTTTGTCTACATACTACAGCCACTGAGCTTCTGACCAGACAATCATTGCACTGAGGTGTAAAATACATCATTCAACACAGAGTCAACCACACTTTCTGTTGTAGGTTTAGTCCTCTCAGCAGTCAGTCTGACTGTGAACAGACTTCACATATCATGTTAGTGATTTGGAGACAGATCAACCAGACGCTGACTACATATCCTCTTACAGTGGAAGAGAAGGCCAGCAGTGCTGCTGAGGCGAAGATGCTCCTGCAGATTTCTGCTGGCAGCTTTGGGAGCTCGGACACAGCACAGACCCTCACATCAAAGACCAGAGAATCAGAAGGGAGTAAAGATCCACATGCATCCAGCAGACACATGCCAGGCTGGAGCATCATTCATACAGACTCAACAGAGTCCTCCTGTGAGCTGCTGGTCATTCATCTTTCCCTGTCAGACTTCAGTCACTGGTATCATGTAGATCTAAAGAAAGAGGATGACTGTGAAGCAAAGCAGGGTGACGAGTGATAGCAGTCAGGCAACAGGTTGCACAAAAGAAATCCAACTGAGAATTTGCGTGAAGGTATTTTATGAAGTGGCCTTAACATGAAAATCTTTCTTTTTTGTTTCAAATTCTTTCAGAATACTGCAATAAAGCTAATGTAGTCCCTGAAAACCTGTTTTTGTCAGCCTATTCTAATAGAAAATAGCCTTTACTTCATAGTGGTGCTGCAACTAATGATTATTTTCATTTACGTTGTTCTGCTGATTAGTTTCACATGTAATTATTTTTAAAAATTGTTTATGAAATGTCAAAAAGTGACAAAAAAGGTTTTTTTTCTGAACAAAATTCAACAACTAAAGGACACTGAAATGACAATGATTACAAAACAGAATTTTGGTACTTTTGCTTGAAAAAACACTCATAACAGGTTATGAAAACAGATCAAGTGGCCAATTGTCAATTGCATATGTTACAGTATAGGTTCAACACAGCAACATAAACCAAGCTCAAAGGGCCACATATTCTATTTAGGAGTTGGTTGAGACAAAAACCTGAGCTAAAAGTCAAAGAATACCTGACTTATATTCAGCCATAGGCCAGGAACACAACATAATGCTAAATAGCTGGATAGCAACTACCAATTGGGTAAGGTATGCCAATGTTTTGTTTAAAACCTGTTTCAAGTGGCCAAAAAAAATCCGCACCACTCCAAATTTTAAAGCTTTTCTTGATACTTCAATATATTTTTCTGCTTGGTCTCTATATTGTTATATAATATTTCAATGGAAATATAGAGCAAAGCAGTCTGCACCAATGATCATTTACATTCCCATCATTTCCCATTTTAGATTGTAAAAATGAACAGGAAAAATGATCCACAGTGCAAAATGTGTACATTCAGGTGGTATCGAGCTCTTACAGGAGTTTATACATTTATCTTGATAATGTAAAGCAAAGTTATGAACATGACCACACCACCCACAGTGAGGTTTCTGTGTTCACACACCTGCAACCTGAATATTCAGGTGTGCCAAAGCCCCAGTTTGATAAAGCCGTCAGGAAGGAACCGATTTCATACAAGAGAAACCAAATAACTTATTTTGGCTCGTGTGGACACACGATTCCCGGACATGCCTGAGATATCTCACTGAGGTTTTTATCTCCACGTGTTTCCAATTGGAGCTGTGCTGTTACGTCACTCTGCTGTCCAGCCACCCTGAAGAGACTACGCTTTTAAAGCTGCTGTGGAAAGAGATGGAAGCAATGCATGGACAGATGGAATATTTTGCTCTTACGAGCGCTTATGGAGTTTCCAGTCAAGGAAAATAGCAGCTCACTGTGGTGAAATCACGTGCAGATTACTAGAGTGCAAACCAAATGTCTAGCTTTAAAGTATCCGACACTTGGTGGAAGCATATGGATCTTAATAGTACACCATTTTTTTTCTGTTGAATATGTCAAGCACGCCCCAAAAAAAGCTCAGTGTCAGTGCGGATCTGGAGGGACACGTGGATTTTTGGTAGTCTTCACTGCTATACATTAGCTTCTCTGTGCAATCAGAGAAGTCTGAGGTGAGTTTGAATCCCACAGAGGGAGCAGCTACGAGCATCTGGCCACTTCAAGGCCATCAACAGGCACATGGAGGCAGATGTTTAACATGCACACACAGGAGAAAGGCTTGGATACTGAACTCAATCTGCTAGAAGGCTGTAAGTTCTTTTGAAATGTTCAATACTTTATAAAAATTGGAATTATGAGGAATCAAGATGCGCAGAATTTTCTATACGTCTCGGGTGTTACCAACACTGGAACATATGGTGGCTCTACATATTTCTTAAATTTTTACAACCTGGAAAAAAAACAGGCTTTTTTCACACTACTCACTACTACGCCGCAACTTGAAAAATCTATTTCACCATGCTAAATGTATCTTCCAACAACTTGCTGAAAATAATGATTTCAATGAATATCACAACCCTGAGTTTAGAATTGGTTCATTTTCTCCAACTGAACTACACGCTAGATTAGTTCATGGACCATCAAAAAGCTGAAAGTCTGCTGATTCATTCTGCTTCTTTAAAGTTTGTGATGCTAATAAATGGTGGAATTCTGGCCATTTTGGGAATTTTAGGGTTAAAAAATTAAGCCAAAGCACTCAAACAGTCAACATTTCCATTAATAAACAATTAAAAATCAAGCAAAACTTTGAATTAATTCAAAAATTTTGAACAAAGTACAAGTAAACAATAGCTTAAATTTGACGAGAAAGTGCTTCATTGCTAGCCCTTAGCATTTCAATACTCCATGCGAATGCCAAAATCATCTGGCAGTTCAGTATCGTACTGAAGATGCTATAAGTAGTTTTCTGAAAGGACAATGCTTCATTGTTCAGCTGCTTACAATCTTTTACTATAGCATATCTTCACTCTCAACCTCACTATCTTATTCCTACATTTGACACCAATCCATTTATTTAATATGACAGTTAAGGTCAAGAGACAGATAAATTTGCCCCAGCGAGGTCACGCCACATCATTTTTATCCATTATGCTCTTGTCAGCAGCAGTTGTAGTTCACCATATCTTAGTGTGGGAGTGTTGTCTCTGTGGCATATTTGTTAATTTATGTACTTTCTTTGGAGTAGCGCTGGAGCATAAACACACGGATGTGTTGGAGGTGAGGAAATCCCAACACTGAGCCCTGGTGGAAGTAAGACAGGAGCGTGGGAAAGAAAGAAGCAGGGGAAAGGAATAAGGGTGAATAATGAAGAACTGAGTGCGGAGCAGACCCACAGCTCATGGTCAGCAGAGAGCACACCTGCGAGAGGTGTGGCGGCCACAGAGGCACCAAAGACGTATAACACCTCAGACCGAGAGGAAAAGTTGTGGTGAAACAAGCTGTATGAGGGGGAAAAAGAAAACAACCTCATTTATCCCAAGACTCTTTTTTTTAGCCCAAATACATACAGAGAGCATAATAAAAACATAGCAGAGCAGTGTACACATGAACACATGTGGATCTGGGCACACAAAACATCCACACCTCTGTTTGATCCCCGTGTGAGTGGTTTGTATAATCTGACTAAGTGTCAGTCTGGTTTGAGACGGAGCAGAAGTTGCTCTGGCAGGAGGAACCTGGTTGTTCTTCAGCTGTGCTTGTGTGGAGGAAGGCGAAGGTCAACAATCCCTCATCTTCTCATATTGACCATAACAGCCGTCGTATGGCGAGTTTGTGGCATGAGGGTTAAGAGGGTGACGGAAAACAAAGACCATCTGACATATCACAGCCTGGCCTCAAAGTGGGTGGTCAGCCAGACCGCCACAGACGACCAGGGCTCCACTGGATCTCATGATGAGATTACTCTGTGCTGTTTGCCACAAACTGCCCGTTTTGACTCCATCTGCATGTTAATCTGTTAGCAATTAAATATCAGCTTGTGCTGTTTAAGTTGAAGATTAAAGAGGGCGAGGAGCAGCAGCAAAACAGTGATAGCATCCATTACAGTGTGCTCATAACAACACAGCAACAATGACTACTGTTTGTTATGAGGACACCAAAACAGAAAAACCTGTTTCGGCATGACCCTGCAAACAGAACTCCTGAGTTTTTATCTTGAGCAGAGCATTTCTCTTGTCTCTAATGCATACCTGACCAAAACAGTGTGTTTTACTCATACAAGCCTCATGCAGAATGTGGTACAACACATTTTTTTGCTGTGCTACCACCACAAGTCAGTCAGGATGAACTCTAATTAGTTCAGTGATCCTCTGACTTAATCTAGTGCTATCATCATAAGGTCAAAATTGTAAAGTAAAACTTGTCCATCTTATGTTTACTGCTAATTACCACATCTCAGCTAGCATAAAGACTGCATTGGTAAACATTTGTAAGTTTCAAACAGACTTCCATACACTTCCTAACTTGCAAAAGTACTTTTATTCACAATATTTCTGTGCTAAATCTTCATTGGATAAATGGCTTGTTACATAGAGAAGCCATCGTCTACAGAGAGTGGCTTAAATCTGTGACTTCCCCACTACTAGTTAAGTGGCCATGCACAGAGAAGCCTCTAGTCTCCAATCAGTAACTGGCGTACAGAAGCTCAGATAGATCAAAACTACTTTGAAAAGGGTGGAAAAAAAGTGTTTTAATGTCAGATTTAAGTTATTTTATCTACATAGGTTGTTTTCTTTGAGGAGAGCATTTTGTACACCAACATCACCTTTAATCGTGCTCATTTAAATGGGAAAATCAATAAATCTTGATTACATTACATAAATTGAGCATCTCTACAACTGGAGCCTGCACATCAGCAAACTTTTTCTTTTACGTAATGTTTAAAAGAAATCAAGGTATTCAAGAGTCGTGGAAGATGATATTACGACCCGGCTGTCTAGGGTAACCGGACAGTAACAAAAAGAAAGCAAAACAATGCTGAGTTCCAGAAAGCAAGGGGGTTGAAAAGCAAATGAGTGCTACGGAAACAAAAGTAATAAACATAACCGAAAGTGACCTTCTCTATGATGTTACAAAACTGGGACAAAACAAAACAGATACAAAGAAAACTCTAAACCAAAGTACAAGGCAGCAGCACCCCTAACTAAAACTATCAAAAAACTCTCTCATCGAATTAGTTCACAAGTCACAGATCTCTAGCTAGCTTCTTCCCCCACAAGCACAAATTTTCACAACTAGTAACAAATGTTCATGGGCAGCTCAGTCTCTCCTAAATACAAACTGCTGCCGGACGCTGGCATGAATGAGGCTTTTGAGGTCCACCTGGCACCATGGTTGGAGGACGTTGTTTGTCCAGGACCAATCCATCTACGGCTCGTTTGGTTGTAGGTGGGGCAAAACCTCGAAGGTGTGGCGGACGAAGGTTTTTAACAGGCTCACAGCTGTTCATAATACTAATCATCACAAAGGAGGACCAGCGCAGTGGCCCAGCAGACCATGCAAATTTTCGTTTGGCATCAAGGACCATGAAAGCTGTAGCACGTGTTTGAACGAAGCTAACTTCACTGCGATATGACTATTATACATGTGCACATCACAATGTCAATGCTGAATCAATGTATCATGCAGCCCTAATAGCATTGTTTTGATGCATTTACATGACACTGTCTTTGATTTCCCTGCCTTACTTATAAATGTACTTCTCAAAGTTGTGGTAAAGTAGTGAAACAGAGATAATTTTCATCTGTCTTCTGGTTATTGCATTCAACAACGTCTGATCCAATCTGAAGGAAATATCTCCAACATTTCAGGTATAATGTTAATTTGTTCATCAATGTTGCTTTAAAAAGTTGCTGTTTGGGAACTGGCTCGATCTCCTGATGTGCCCTTGAACACATCAACAGTTTCAGTCAGCTTGAAACCACAATATCATGCTGAAATAGTTTAATTTGGACAGCTTTTAAGGTGTAGAAATGGTTGGGAATGAAGAAAAACACAGAAAAGTTGTAGGTATATGTCTTATTCAAAATGAGTAAACCCTGATCCAGATTTACAGGATTTGCTCAGCCTCCTGTTAATCAAAGCACGAGTAGTGAAAAATGAAAATAGCCCACAAGCTGAAATATCGCTTTAAGAAATTAGGGGCCACATTCTTCACACCTATTTCCTCTGACTGCTGATGGACTGGGGAGCCCTGAGGAGCCCACGCACTTCTCCCCTGTTTCCCACTGTTACAAGAGCTGCAGAGTTTGGGGCCCTCAGGCCTAACACTGTCTCCATTATGCCTAACCATTTCCAGCCCCACCTCAGCCCTGCAAACAGCCCCAGGGTCCATAACGCAGGGGGTCTCAGGAGAAAAGTCCTTCCACTTCCAATCCTATTTTCTAGGCCAGACTCAGGAAATCAGTCACTCTGCTGAGCTAGGTGGATGGTATTTGACCCTCCTCTTCTCCGGAGGGCCAAAAGCATTGTTCTCACTGTGTTTTGTGCTCGGGATGAGTGCAGTTTAATCCTAACTTCCCCGTGGCGCTGACCTGCTGCTCCCAGCCGAGTTCCCACTATAACACAAAACAAGACGACTCCCCTGCAAGCTGAGACCTCGCTGGCTGCTTTATCCAAACGCCCCTGGGGGCAGAGCCATGGCTGTTGTGGGCACTTGGTGCTTAACTTGATACTCCGCTCACAATCAAAAGTAAGCACTGCTGAGGAACGATGGCACTCGGACTCTCTCTCACTTGAGTTTTGGATAATAAAAGTATCAAGTGATATCATCTCCGCTCTCAGGCCTCCGGCAAAACACAGCATGCGTAGGAGACGGAGACGAATGAGGGGAGTGAAAAGGAGATGCTGTGGACAGAAAGAAGAGGTGGGAAGCTGAGAAATGAAGCGTGTTGCTATTGTCGGACCAGTTTCGGGGGGAGTAACGTGAGATGTGTAGGTGCTTTCACTTGCAGACAAAGAGATGAGTGTCAGAGAGTCATGCGTCTCTTATGAAATCCTCACAAAAACCTGTCCATGCCAGATTATAGCACAGCAGCATCCTGCAGACACAATAGGAAAGATCTGTCTGAATTAGAGCTGACATGGGAGGATATATAAGGACTGTCATGTCTCACATGTCCACAATAAATGAGTCATGGATAGCTGCTGAGAAGATAAAGATAGACACAAAATGGTCCAGATTGAAATAAAACAGTTTGAACTCATCAATTTAAATATGAAACTTTGCATTTCTGTGTTTAACCCTCTGAACCCCAAAACCCACCAGGGGATCTGAAAGGTATGTTATCTTTTAAGAAATGCTGAAATTACACAACTTATCAGAGCCAAAAACTATAAATACATAAAGAATCCCAATGATCTTTGACTTCATCATGTGGGACTTTCATTTTGTCAGAAAATCTAAGCTCAGCTCATTTAAATCAAACCAAATCTAGGCTTTAATGTGGGATCTTTCATTTAAACCACTGTTTAAAAAATACTGCCCAAAAACATTATGTACGAACAAGATTATACAAAAAACATAAAAATTCTCATTTCTCAGCATTGTGAAGTCTTGGTTGACTCAACTGTTACCAACACTCACGTGACAAAAATTCAGGAACTTTTCAGATGAACTGCAGGCTGTGTGTACAGCAGATAGAAGACAGAAACAAATTAACATTTTTCTAGCATTGGCAACACCTGTGGGCTCTTGGAAATATGTTCTAGTCAAGGTTGTGCTGTTTCATAGAGGAGCTGGACTTCATATTGAGCCCACAGTGAGTAAAAATGTGGCAGGAGCAGAAAACACCCGGAAACATACAGCATAAAGACAAAGGGGACTCAGTCAAAAACAAGGATGAGATAACAGGAAGTGAGCCGTTGACATGAAGTCTCTCTATTTTAGGAGCAAAGTGACAGACGATTATTGTGTTTATTATGTTAACGGGGGCTTTCCACTTTGAAATGACCTTCACAGGTGGTCCCTGCTCAATATCTGCCATTCCATTGTTTTCCTCCATATTGGAAAAACATACCCCCCTGCCCCGACACCCCCAGCTTCCTCCTTCACCCTGATAAATATGCGGGACAGATTTCAAGAGTCAGCAAAGCAGACAATGAAAACACAGAGTGAACTTGAAGCAGCTGAAGATGCTGTTTGACCTTTGACGTTCAAGGTGCAGAGCAGTGATACAGAGACAGAAGTGTTTATATCAGATACATCAAGCCAGATTTGTTGGAGTTTTAAAACAATACATTGTAGCTTCATGAAGGTTATAATGTTGAGTTTTAATCTGAATGGTTCAGAAAGATATTGATTTGACTTTGTAGCCAATCTAAGGACTGCAGGTTGCAGTACTGTTATATAATAATAACATTTAGTTGATTTACAATGCTCTCAAAAATATGTCAACAGCGGACTAAAACTGATGCTTATGCTACTTTAAGCAGCAATTCAAAATGTATATACTTGCTGCAAACACTGAATTTTGGTATTTTGTTAAATTTAACTATATGTATCAAAACAGCTTTGAATTAACTAATATATATCCAAGGTTTTATGTACACACACATACAAATACATATACAGGATACACAGATATAGATAGGTAGTGAGATATACTAATATATCCATAAAATGTTTTCATACAAATACTATTTAAATTTCACTCTACTGTTAAAATACATTTGAAGGCTGCTGTATACGAATCAGTTAAAACTATATATTTAAACACTGTCTCTGTTTAAAACAAAATAATTCAGTTTTTCTGTAAATTAAAGAGTCAAAAATTACCATAACTTAGACCAAGAGCTCTCCAAAACAAGTTAAATGAAAACTGAACGGAGTAACCTTTGCATTTTGGGACTTTTTTTTACATGCACATCTACTGTCAGTTCACAATTTAGTGGGTAACTTTATCTCCATGTGTGACAATAATCATCCAGATAAATAAATCTAACAAAGAAAAAACAGTCTTTGGTGAACTTACAGACACGTCCAGCCTGTGTTTAGAGGCTACATGTTAAAATGACCTTGTTTTAATGTGTCAATAGCCAAAGTCTCATTTCAAAGTTTATGCATTCTCTGATGAAAAATAACGATGAAATAAACAAAACTGTTCTAACTTTACAGATTAGTTTATGTTGCACATCCAAAATACTGATAGTCAGAGGCAGATTTAGAATTAAGGATTTGAGGGTGTTTAAAGGTGTTAGGTAACACCTGCCTGGAACAATGAGACCATGGGAACAGCTTCCATTTCCACCCGTAACATAAAGGAGGCAGGAACCCCAATAATATCATCACATGAATCACAGGAAGCCATGTTTCTGTTTGTTTTGTTTTGCTGCAGAAGGAAAGCTTCACATGTCAGTGGGCTAAAGACTGCAGATGAAAATAAAGGACATGTGACGAGACATGAAAACACCGACCTTTTGTGTGGAATCCGGTGGTGGACGCAGAGACAAATCTCCTCAGTTGAATCCAGGTGATGTAAGAGTCCTCTCAGCTCCTCTCAACCTGCAGAGATCACAGCAACAATGCGGTGATGAATCCAAATCACAAAAACACACCGTCTCCAGAGAGCAACAGTTCAGTCATTGTTGGCTCCCCAACAATAACAAGCATCCTTTTCTCATTGCTCATTGGTATTTTCCATCTAAAGCTGAGACTGAGGAGCAGCTGCACCTGGAGAAACCTTTAAACTGTTTCACATGTCCATAAAAAACGAGAAGAGACGCTGATGTCTGCATCCCTCATTTGGGTCCCGGTGGCGCAGTTGCATAATGTCGAGCACAAAAAACGCATTGTAAGTGGGATAAGTCATAAGCTCTGTGCATAAGGTGTAAATAACCACAATCTGCTTTCCCACATCCTAATTTTTACTCTGACATCAGCACAGATCTGCTGGTTAATAACCAACCACAGCTCGATGCAGCACGGACGTCTTCAAGCTAATTTGTGTGAATTTTTCCCTCCTGATTGTGAAGTTTCTGGCTTCTACTCTTCCAGCTAGTGACATTTTCCCCGCACCGCACAGTGAAGATACAATGTGATTACTCTAATCTTGTGATCAGATCAGATTAGTGAACTTTTGCTATGGTAATTTCCCTGTAAAGGTTAAAGCTGCACTGAGCAACATTTTTATACCAATAATGGATCAAATTACTACACATAATTTGACAGATATCATTCATAAGGGGTTTCGATATAACTGTGAATTGAATTTTAAGCAAACTTTTAAAAAGGAGCCACAAATGGAAAAAAAACCCATAAAAAATAAAAATAAGGCTCAAGTCTTACTGCTCTCAAATCCCTCTAGAAAAAGATTAAGTTAATCCTTATGAGGTCAAAAACACAAGAGTAAAAACGTCTTTTTCTTTTTTCTGTCACAAAACATATGAATTATTTAGGTGGGCTGTTTCAACTAACTTTTTCTAATCCAAGACTCACAAGTATGCATAAAAGCACATTATAGAAATACAGTGATGCAACATTTTAGCACCTTTCAGTTCATTGTTTTGGTTGTACATTGGTTGTTTTGTTGTAATCCAGCCACACCAGGTGGAGATAAATCCACTGTATGACACCACTGCAATGGCAAACAGCAAAAGTGAGCAGCTAGCTGGTAAATATAAGGCTGTTTTCCACTACAGGGTCTTGATGGCTGTTTTGCTGCAACTTAAAAGTTTTTGTGTGTTTTAAACAGAAGACCTGCCCCTTTAGAACCTCTTTCAAGGTCTTTTTTTTTTCCAGGGGAGGTACTTTGGAGTGGCCCTGAAAAACTGCTGTGTGGGTTTTAATTCAAAGAATGTCAATAAAGAAAAAGTAGGTAAAATTTCTCACACCGAGGTGACTTTTTTCCCTGCTACAAACTGCACCATAACATTCTGGGTAAGTCAAATCACCACTACAAATAATAATAAATCATTACAACTGATCCCTGTAGCAAGAAAGCAATCACCACTTCAGAGCAAACAAATTAAAACGCAACAGCAGCACTGACGGTAATCAAACATGTCCCTGTTGTCAGCAGCAGATTCTGGTTTCTCTGCCCGTCACATAGTAATAGCACCCATACGTCTCCTCGGCTGTAGATAATTAACTAATGGATGACTCTCTTTCCTTTTACTCGGCTCTGTTGAGGCCTTTTAGTGAATATTGTCCAGAGAGTGCAGCGATCGAGTCAATAGTCTGATTTAACAGGATTAAAAAGAAATGCTCTTAGAGGATGAATGGTCACCAAAAAGACTGGTGCATCTTAGGCCTTGTCCACACGTAGCAGGGTTTTTGTAAAACCGAATATCCTGTCCCCTCCGTCTAGAAAAAAACTTACGTACACACCACCTTGTTTTTAGAAAAAAACTTCATCCACACCTAACCGCATAAGTGCGTTTTTCAGCACATTCATAAGCATGCCGGACCTTTAGGTGGCAGTAGTTCCCCAAATCCTAGCAAGGTGGTGGAGAATAACCGTCCTTAACGTCGTCCTTCGCCTGTGTTGTTGAATGTGGAGCAGTATCTGGGCTTGTAAAAACAAGCAAGTAAAAAGCGCCTGTACAAGAAACAGCATCCAAAACCTTGTGAGAGCATCCATACTGTTACTGAATGTAAACACAGGTCGCATATGTGACGTAAGAACATATTTTGTCACAGGCGGTGACGTTTCGAAACGCAAAACCCCGGTTACTGATGTCCACATGCAGACGCATAAAACAGAGAATTCGTAAATCTTCACTTTAGTCGGAGTTTTTAAAAAGAATCGTTTTTGATGACGTAAATCTGCGTTTTCGTGTGGATGATAGGCCGAATCGTAGAAAAATATCTTCGTTTTGTGAGATACCCGGCTACGTGTGGACAAGGCCTCAGACAAACACTGGAGGTTTTTTGGTGATTTGTGCAGACAGAGGAATGATGACGTGACAATGAAGCACACTGTTTCTCTGGTGATATTTGACTGACAAGGTGCTTAATCTATCAGTGATCCAGAGAGGGGCCTCACGGGCCACTTAGTGCTGCTCAGTGGATTCCAGGCTGGTAAATATCCAAATTCTTAAAGCTCCACTGCTGGCAAATTATTTACTAAGGCATTCATTCACACTCTCTTACAGGGGCTCTCTGACACAGCTGCAATAAAACAACAGGTGAAGTGATGTTCCCAAGTGGAGGGCATGCACTTTAATCGATGACTGTGAAATGCTTGTGGGAGGGTGATCACTAAAACAGGGCTAATGGCAAGTTCCTTGATTAAAAATTTATCTGCTCCCCGCCGAGTCAGAAGGATGAGCAACCACCATCGGTAGAAAACAGCAGTATAGTAGCAACTGAAGCATTTATTCAGTTCAGTTCTGTAGCAGTCTAATGAGTCTGGTAATGAACAACCTTGGGTTTGAAGAGTCATTTTGGAGAATTGTGAAATAAATAAAGGAGGTCAATTGGATTCTTGTACTGTAGAAATTTTAGAAGTACCATTATTTGTATGATTGTTATGTATGAGCATGATTCAGTAAAGGGCCACATATGAATTGTGTTAGTAATCATGAACAAAGTTGGCCTTAAAGGTGCAAAAATGAATTTCAATGTTGTTGTTGTTTTTCTGCAGTCGCCCAGCAAGGAGACAACTGCCTTTGCAGCAAAAGAAATCACGAGCAGTGACCAAATTTGTGGTGAAAGCTCTTCAACCTTTCTACACAATAGAACCTCTTTGTTTTAGATATCACACTGAGTGAAATAATCCCCCATTCCATAGGGGACCTGAAAATACTCTGATTTGATCATATGCTGGTAAACAGCAGCAGGTGTGGACAAAAATTCCCTGATGTCTGTCGTAGCACCAATTGTGCTTTGTTTTTATTTAACGTAATGTTTAAAAAAAGAAATATGATGTAATCAAATAACGTGTTGAAAAACTGGCAGTATTTCGCCACAGAAAGTTGCAATACGGTCAAAATAACACATGGTTCACACAGTAGCTCCAATGTAATCACAGTGATTTTCTCTAGACGGGATATCAACATCTAGTCCTACACAACAGATTCACATTAATAAACTAGAAAAGCACTCAGAGAGCGCAGTACTCCGTCAAGGCTGTTCATTCCCTCATATTGCATTGTCAGAAATGCTGCCTTTATTTTTAGAAATGCAGCATTTGCTTATCAGTTATTGATGATCAGAAATCATGGCAACATAGAATGTGACCATTTAATATAGATGTACTCACAAACTAAATGACGTTGCGCTGAGCACAGGCGTGTGTTATGCATGTGTATGTTATGTATGGATACCGAATTGCATGACTTAAATATGTAGCGGGCGGCGGAAATTGATAGGACTCGGAAACACCCCCATGATTTAATCAATTGTTCCTTGTATCATTTCCAACGGATAAGTCCCAATAAGTCCGAAGCGGTTTGTAATGGGATCGCAATCATAAGATCATAAGTGTTCACTTGTAGTCATAGTAACAGTGCCATTATCTTGCAATGATACAGAAATCTTTAACAAATCCATGGATCCAGACTATAAGCTGCATCACTCCTAAAATCTAATCACTTGGTCCTTGTGTCATTTCTGACCTTCCCTGCAAATTTCATCCAAATCCGTTTTTGAGTAATGTTGCTAACAGACGGACAGACAAACCAGCACCAATCGTCACATAACTCCACCGCGTTGCTTGGCGGAGTAACCAGATGTTAGTATACTACTTCAGTTGTATGCAACTGGGACCCAACACTAATTTCACATGTATTGTGGTTTGGTTTGACTGTTTATTAGTAATTTTATATGACTTCAGAATCAGAATATGTTGAAAGAAAATTAGAAGCTCTACTTTACAATTACGTTTCATGCAAGGAGTAAAGAAGGTGGAGTTACATGGCTGGAAATGAAGAACATTACATTAATAGTAGACCATGTTTACCATCAGCAGACTGATGTTCTGAGTTCTGTTTTGTCCTCAGGAGAACCTCTGCAATGTAAATCCATGTTGGGCATTTTCCAAATTGCCACAGCTAAGGGGATTTTCCCCAGCTGCTACAATCCCACTACTATTTTTGTCTTCTAAAGTGATGCCAAAAAAAATGCCCCAACACGCATTTAACTTGGGAATACCTCTGAGTTGAGGTGCCGGTATTTGGTGCTCAGCTGTTGAACCTTTCCACAGCTGGGGGCGGCCTGTTATGCGGAGACTGTAGGCATGTTCACTGCAGCCAGAACCACCACAAAAGGGTCTTTCTTATAGTGTTTAAGGGCTCTGGGAACAGGGGAGCTGGAAGGAAGGGACGCATGTGGGCTGCCGTCATTCAACGGAATAGCTTTAGGAACTTGCTTGCTTTGTTCCAGAGAGGTTAAATGTGCTAAAAGCATCTTCAGAACTCACCTATTATCAATTGTGTTAATCCCTCCAAATAAAAGGTGAACAAATATGGTTTTATAGATTTTTGTGTGCCAGACTATTTGTTGGCTATGAGCAATGACTGAATTTAGGTCGATTTTAATTGCAGGGATGAGAATGACAAATGGAAAAAAAACTCGGAAAATGTCTGCCGAAGCCTCCCCCCCCAAAAGCGCGTTGCAAAGCGCGTTGCCGAAAGATGTCGGCGGCGGGATGGCCATCACGGCGGGCGGCCATCACAAGCCTCGGCTCGCGACGCGTCGGCCGCTTGCCTACCCCCCTACAATTTTCTCAACGGATTTACACGATTCACAAAAACTATACTTTCGGCGGAAAAAAACTCGGAATTCCGCGGATCCGCGGAAAATTCTCATCCCTGTAATTGGTCGATTTTAATTGTATTAATCGCTCACGTAATTGGATTAATCGCTCACGTAACTTTTCAGTCTCAAAAGGCAACAATTTTATGGTCACAAATGTGAGGATTTGCTGCTTTTTATGGACTTACATTGACAAAAAATAATATTTGAGGATTTTGGATGACAAAACAAGACATTTATGTCTATCGTAAAAGTGAAAATTTGCTGCTTTTCATTGACTTACATTAAAGAAAACTAATATTTTGGGGTTTTGGACATTTTTTGGGCAATACAAAACATTTTGCTAGCCAATCTTGTGCCCCAGGACAATGTAAATGTAATGCTTTCCATATTCTTAAATTTTAAAAACAATATCTTGGGGTTTTGGATGATTCTTAGGACATAACACACTTAAAGATGCTATCTTGTGCTTCAAGACACTTTAATTGTGAAAACCTGATGCTTTTCATTGACTTACATCAACAAAATGCAATATTTTTGACTGTTTGACCACTGATTGGACAAAACAAGACATGTAATCATGTTGTTTTGTGATCTAGGACACTGTGATAGTCAGTCCTAAATGGTTTCTAATAGTTTACAAACCAAAACAAACCCCTTCTTTAGCCACACTAGATGTTTCCCCCTGTTTCCAGTCATTATGCTAAGCTAAGCTGACACCCTGCTGGCTGTGGCTGCATATCAGACAGGTGTGAGGCTGGTTTTGTTCTTCTAATCCAACTCTCTGCAAGAAACTAATTTCCAGGATGCTGAACTAGTCCTTTAAGTGTTTCTGTAGATGCACTTGCAAGACTGCGTTTAATCTAAATTATAGGCTTGTCTGTCAAATCCCCGACACATCAAGCACTAATACTGCATCTGGCAGTGAGGAACGAGACGGCGAATCAGACTCATCTTCCCCTGCCGTCGGCATCTGTTTTCTATATTTTTCCTCCCATCCTCTCTTCTCCTCTACTCTCTCTGGGTCTGTGGGCAGTAATGAGAGGCATGTGAGGCTGAGCAGAGAGCATTCTCATTAAAATAACCAGCTCGGGAGCCCCGTCCCTCGGGCTAACATACACAGCACAGGTGTCAGGAAGCAGCCAGCGCCCAGCCCCGCTCACCCTCCTAACGCTAATCACTGCACTGTAATGCACTGCTGCTGCACAGCCATTAGGAGCAATCGGGGGGAAAGTTAAATATTTATAGACTGCTGAAGATCAGACACTAAAAGTGATTTTTCTGTGACTGAAAGCTGTGAGTCACCTCACTGATCTGAAAGGTCAAACAGTGTGTTGTTACAAAGTGTGTGTGAACAGTGACAACTGTATTTGCAATTGTTAGGCGAGTGGGAACATGTGTCTCTGGAGAAACACAATACATATTGTCAGGCTAAACCGGGCTATATAAGCCGCCTATCTGAAGACTGGAAGTGAATGGGCATTGCAGCTGCTGTCTGTTCATACAATACAAAACAGACTTGACCAACAATGACCTCATCATTGTACCGAGTGTGTGTGTGTGTGTGTGTGTGTGTGTGTGTGTGAGACTGGAACATTTTTATATGACCAGCAAACTGTTGCTGCATCAGCACCACAGAAACCGCTCAGTGGCAGCACAGTGGATCAGTATCGTGCATGTGGGACAAGAGGACTCCGGCTTTTCACTGCTGTTAAATCAAACACAAGTGGTAGTTGATAACGAGACTCCACTCAGTCGCGTAAAACATATCGGAATGTACAAAGAAACGGTAAAACGCGACTCAGGATAAACAAAAGCAATTATTGTTGTTGGGAATAACAAGTGTTGCCTGTTCCTGCTCAGCTGGGCAGCTGTGTTACATTCACCACACATTATTTTAGGAGCCAGCGCTGAGACAGAGGGGCTTTGAAAGCTTTGCCAGGAGCTCTTCAAAGAGGGGAGGAAAAACTGTCGGGGTTCTGGTGCCTGTGCAGCTTCCGCTTCAGGTTTGGGTGCGAGTTCTCCCCACTGATGGCGACAAAAGACAGAAACCACACAAACAATGCTGTTTAATTTCCACAGAGAGGGTCATAAAGGTAAGCACCCAACAGACCATTTGTTAACCCTGATGCACCTCAGTAACTGTTGCTCTTATGAAGCTTAGAACAATAACAAATTTATCACCTAGATTCTGAAATGATGACCTGATTTTAGACAGAAACAGACAAAATAAGGTTTCTATTCTTTCTGGCAATGTTTTTAGCACCTGAAAAGACAACTATTACTTAGTAAGCCCCTTTCAGATGTGTACAAATTTCCATTAATCTGACCTCAATGTTGGGAAACTTTTCTTAAAGTCATGACAGCAAACTTACATAGGTCTTAGGACGGACATAGCCCACTACACAAGGTTGAACTGGATGCAGTTACAAGCCATGTACTTGGAGTTGGACTAGATAGCTAATTAAACAAACATTTGTTTCATACACTTGTTGAAAACACGATCACTGGATGACATTTTAATATATCCTGCTAACTTGTTTTAAAAGATATCTGCAATTTTTTTGCATCTTAACAATCTAAGTCTTCAATATATTTATTTAATGACATCGTGTTAAAAGACAGATGATAAAGCTAACACGTCAGGAAAAAGGCTACTTCTAAAGACCTGATGAACCTAGAAAATGGTGCAATATCCAAACTGCACAAAGTGTTTTTGTTTTTTTTTTAATTAAAATGTATCACAACATACACTACCATTTAAAAGTCTGGGGTCACGTAGAAATTTCCATATTTTTGAAAGAAAAGCAGTTGTTTTCCATGAAAATAACATTAAATTAATCAGAAATACAGTCTAGACATTGTTAATGTGGTAAATGACTATTCTAGCTGGAAATGGATGATTTTTAATGGAATATCTCCATAGGGGTACAGAGGAACATTTCCAGCAACCATCACTCCTGTGTTCTAATGGTACATTGTGTTAGCTAATGGTGTTGAAAGGCTAACTGATGATTAGAAAACCCTTGTGCAATTATGTTAGCACATGAATAAAAGTGTGAGTTTTCATGGAAAACATGAAATTGTCTGGGTGACCCCAAACTTTTGAACGGTAATATACTTTCACTGATAAGGCACTGTGGTGCTACAGAGAAGGTCCTGTCTATAAATTATGATCTCAAGTCATAAGGGAACATGCTTGTTTGGTGCAGAATGAAACAAAATCACAATTTTGTTTTCACATTTTTCTTTTTAGTCGAAACGAAATGCAAGAATTCCTTTGAAAATCTTAACTTATACCAAAACATCTGTCCAAATAATTGATTTTAGGTTGATTTTAAGTAGTGTACAGTTATTGCTGTAAACAGTAGTCACGCTGATGGTAACAGTGTTCACTATTTTATGCTTTCTGAAAAATTCCGGGACATTGAAATTTTTTGCCTGAATTCCTTGAAATGATTATCTGCACACGGAAATCGATCCTTTTCAGTGACGTCACACTGCTCACGTCCAGCTCCATCTCCTCAGTTATCATCTAATTCCCCTTGACACAAACACACACTCTCATCCACTTCCACACAAAACACTTAACACTGTGTGCGTCCTGCCTGTAAACCTCAGACCGCACACACCGATGACATCACCTCACAGTGATTAGCTGGAAGTGAAACAACAGTCAGCTGCAGCTGCATCAGTCAGCGAGGACACTTTGTAGCTCTTATTAAAGGATGAGAAACAACAGCAGATTATAAAATTATAACTCTGAGTTTATGCTTGTGTGTGCTGTCTTTGTTCAGATGCGGTGAAGTCATCACCGAGGGCTCTCTTTATGATAAAAGGCAGGTGTATTAAGTGCGGTCTTAATGTGGATAGGAGGGTAATTTCTCTGGACTGGATGTGAGCCAAGTCGCTCCCAGACATGATGACAGACATAATGGGCGAAGGACTTTCACATGAGTTCATACACACACATTCATCCATTCCCCTCCTCCTCGTCCTCAGCAGCATTCATGTGCTGCAGTCTGGCTCATGTCCGCCAAATTGTGTTATCATGTCTGAATGACAAAGCGGCATCATCTTTTCTGCCTCTGAGCCTGCAGTGATAAAGAGTCCCACTCAGTGTCACAGACCATCGGCCGCCAGGAATCTGACACTTTCACAGTAACTAAGCCCATAACGGCTTCTGTAACATGATCAACCATCCTGGGAAGAGGATAAGATCAAGTAAGTGTTTACATGATCCAGTTAGGTGCACTCCTGCCCTTAAAATGTTTGAATTGGGCCATGTCGACACTAAAGGTTTCACTTAAAACACTGTTGAGTCTACACAGCGCATTCTCAGATGGTTTTGACACTCTGAACGTCTGAAAACCTTATAGGAGCAAGAAACTGTCAAAACAGTCATTGGATTTTCAACTTTCAGATGGTTCTTGAACTCCTCATCTCAGCTGACTGTCGTCTTCTTTGCTGATGAAAAATTCTGAAAACTAGAGACAGTTGCAGTCGACAGACAATCTCAGATAAAAACATCTGAGAAGTTGTAGGTTGAGACATTTTGGATTAAAAAATGTGGACCAAGAGGGTAAATATGTTTGCTTATGTCATGAAAAGCATCTTCCTTACATGTGATGTGAACTAACTGAACAAAATTACTAATTCCAACTCAATACTACAATGTAGTTTAGGATGCTGTTGGCACGTTATGTAAAATGATACAATTTATCAGTGCCAGAAACTGTAAAAACAGATAGTTGTCAGATTTTCAGCTTTCCGATGGTCCTTGAACTAATCATGTGCGCCACACTGTTCTGTCAGAACCTTAACCAAATCTGAGTGTAAAACATGAAAAATATTGAATTTTGTTGATGTAAGTCCATGAAAAGCATCAGGTTCTCACAATTCAAGTGTCCTAAACCCCAGAGAACATCTTTAAGTCTCTTATTTCCTAAGAATCCTCCAAAACCCCAAGATATTCCTTTTGAAAATGCTACATTTCTTACATTTACATTGTCCTGGGGCACAACATGGGCTGTCAAAATATGAAAAACTAAATATTCAAGCCATTGATGACTTGCCAGACTATGACCAACAATCACATGACAAAAATCTGGGATTATTCAGCTGAACTGCAGGCTGTGTTTTGGCAGAGCAAAGAGGAGACAAGCTTTTAAAACAAACTATGTATGTAAAAGGTTAAATATTGATAGTAAGAAAAAAGAGAAGCTGACAGATGGACAGATGAATGGATGGAGGTCAGAGGCAGCCATTTGAAACGTGGTGCCCCTCAGAGTGAGTGATCTGTGGGGCAGCTAGTTGGGAGATGGATCACAGACGTCTGACCCAGCACCAATCTCGTTTACCAAGAAACAAAAAGCCTTACCTTTACTTTCTTTCTGTCTTAATTTCTACCTTGTACTCTCTGTTTTACATCTCCTTAACTATTTAGCTCACTGAACTTTGTTTCCTTTATGCCTCATCTCTGCCTCCATCAACTGTTATTAAATCCCTCTATGATTCCCTTTTCTCATGCCTGTGTTTACTCTCCTCATGCAGAGAGCGACAGCATAATCCCTGCTGTCTTCAGATGGCAAATACCACTTAGCTGTGGAGGGCCGCCCCAAATGACAAGAGCAAACACTGAAATGCCTCATTCCCTGCATTCTTTTTGTTTTTTTTTTCCAAAGCAAATATGCGTGTTTTGTAAAGGCAAAGCAAAGGTCAATTAAAGACAAAACTGAGTGCAGACTTGGAACTGAAGCAGGCTATTGTTGCAAAGATGCTTTTTTAGCAAACATGAATTAAATTTAGACAGCGGAGAGGTGTCAGGATAGGGGGGAGGTTGACTTTGATCTGACCCGAGTTGGTGTTTATTTAACTGGAGCCATGTCCCTGCTGATTATACCTGAGATTGAATCAGACAGGATGTGTCTGATGACAAGCCTGTGGCTGGAAGAACTAACCATGCTTAAATTCAGTTAACCCTCTGAACCCCAAGGAGTGTCTGGGTGTTTTCTCCTCCTTACTCACTGTAGGTTCATTTTTCAATGCAATATAAAGTTCTGCATCTCACTGGAAACAGCACAGCAATTGTTAGAACTAGAGAGAGAAGTGAAGAGAACTCAAACATGTCTTCTGTGCAGTATGACAAAGTTATAATGCCATCATATAAAAATAAGAAAAAAACATGAATTACTTCATTTATTTAACAATAATTTAAAGAAACTTAGAAACGACGTGCAGCATTTTCATAAATGTCCACAGGTGTTACCAATATTGGGAAAAATGGTCACTCTACATGTGAAAAATATTTAAAGCTTTATTTTTTTTTTTTATTTGGAGTTCATACTTGTCTCCTGTTGGCTCAGTGTAACCACTTCCTGCAGTGCAGCCCAGTCCAACCATAACATCCTTGAATTTTCGTCATATGACTGTCACAACTGAACCAGTCACGGCCTCCTAGTTGGGATGAGGAACACAGAATTTTTTGGTCTTCACAGAATCTGGTTAGTACCAATGGTTTATTTTTTTAGCTTTTTAAAATGAGACATGTAGAATAAAGTGATTTTACAATTTTAAGTTTAGATTTGGGTCATTTTGCTGACAGAACTGCACTTCACACGAGTTGTTCCAAGACTGTCCAAAAGTTGAAAATTCTTTCTGTTTTAACAGTTGCTGGCTCTGGTAAATGGTGTAATCTTGCAGACCTTTAAAGATCAAATGTCTTCAAACCCACTGGTAGCTATTCAGAGGGTTAAGACTGTTTATATCAGCTTAGTGTTACAGCAGGAGCTTTGGGGTGAATTGTTTAATCTCGTCTGAAGTCATAGTCTGACTGATTCTTTCTTGTGGCATAAAACCTCTTAATTCACCCACAAACCACTTGGAGAAAATCTTGCAGCGGGCAAATTTTATGCACTGAAGCATGCATGTCTGTGTGGTCCCACAGGTGTTGTAACATTACCCTGGACAGTCTGTCTGAGCAGTCACCCTCACCTGGAGAGGCCTCACTCCACAAATCAATTCACAGCTGCACAGACCATTAGCTAGACCTCTGCTCAGTGACCAGGGCCTCATACTGAAGATCAGTGGAGATGTTTAATCATAGCTTTCAAAGGTTTTACACTAAACCCACTAAAGTTGGTTGCTAAACCTTTCAGCCTCCAAATCAAAAAACACAAGAGCAAAGCAAGGACTGGATTGAACAGTTTTTGCCTACTTTATAGGCTACCTAACTACCGTATTAAGCTTAACATGGATATATACAGATGCTGTTGTGGATCACTGCAGCAACACAGCTGCTGTGCTGTTGCTGTGCTCATGAATCTGATGTATGTCTACCAAGACAGGAGGACAACCCACAATCATCTCAGCTCACAGGATTTTCAGATGATTTCCTGGCTGTTCAGCTTTCTACAGATACGAAATGCAATTTTTTATTTTTTTAAGGAGGGTTTCATATCAAAACATAATTTTTACAGCTTCATTACAGTATCATTAAACCATAATTAAATAAATACATTAAATCTATAATTTAAACAAAAATACTCACTACTGTTCAAAAGTTTGGGGTCACTTAGAAATGTCCTTATATTTGAAAGAAAAGCTGTTTTTTTTCAGTGAAGATAACATTAAATGAATCAGAAATACAGTCTCGATATTGTTAATGTGGTAAATGGCTATTCTGGCTGGAAACGGCTGATTTTTAATGGAATATCTCCATAGGGGTACAGAGGAACATTTCCAGCAACCATCACTCCTGTGTTCTAATGCTACATTGTGTTAGCTAATGGTGTTGAAAGGCTCATTGATGATTAGAAAACCCTTGTACAATTATGTTAGCACATGAATAAAATGTGTGAGTTTTCATGGAAAATATGAAATTGTCTGAGTGACCCAAACTTTTGAATGGTAGTGTATTTAATTTATTATTAATATTTAATTTAATTTGGTGAGACGTCTCACAAGTCTCTGTGTACGAATATCTGAATGCTAACTGTAACAAGGTTAGCTCCAAGGTCAAAAATAATTTAATTAAACTACTAATCTGCATATATTTTGACATGACACTTTTTAAAAATGCTCCATAAACAAATAGTGCATTTATTGTGAATTATGCTGCTGTCAGCCTGTAAGCTAACGTTAGCAGCTGTGTCCTGCTTTGCATTGAAACCCCTGCTAATGTTAGCTGAGATAGCATTTTATTCAGCAAACGTATATATCATCCCAAAACACTTTCTGTAACTTTAAAAGTGAGAACGTGCAAACAAATGGTTTCTAAATTCTGATTCAATTCTAAATTTTAAATTTTTGTTCCTGACTTTTAACTGCAATAGTGAAATCCTATTTTTTTTTCAATAATGCATGAGTAGCAACAAGTATTAATTTTTCTGTAAAACAAGGCGCTACACTAGCATCTGAGGCCAGCATAACTTTTCTATTTAGATGTCTTCTGGTCATGTTAGCTTTCGCCTTTAGCCTTTAAGTATTGTATCCTGTATGTAGCCATCAAATGGATATTTAAAACCATTTTTACATGATTCTTGTTTTAAAATGAATCAGACGGAAACATTAAAAAGTCCGTGGGTCACATCAGTTTTAAACAACTTACGGATACGACATTAGCCTAATTAGCTAGTAGCAACAGTTTGTGAAATCTGTCAGTGATGGTTGTCATTTCAAGTGTAAAAAGTCAACGGCTGCAGACTGGAAGCTAGAAGCCTCCTTTTTTCCCACCTCAGTGTGAAATCAAAGACCAATTGTTTTAACAAGTTACAAAGAAAAAGAGGTATATTGCTGCAAACTGCATGCAAAAACTAAAAGGTTGATGACATACCAACAGTAACATAGAGGGCCAACAGTCATTTACTGAGAACACAGTCACTACTGTGAACAAGATTAGGTGAAAACTGCTGTATATTCAGTATGAGTCACCTCTGTGAAAACTAGGTCTGCCAAGGCTGGCACACAGTGTTACAGCCGCTGTAGCTGCTGAGCTCTGAGTACCAGGGTTCACTGGTGATAATGACTGGTGATAGTCTGCCAGTCCAAACCAAAGTAGGGTTTCCATGGTGCTACCGAAACCAGGAGTCAAACAGACAAAATCAGAGCTGTGGCTGCGAGCTACATGGCTCAGGCTGGCTGGAGGATTTCTGAGCCCTATTGGGATTTAGCAGCAAACATGAAAGTGAAAGAACTCTACCAAGGACCAGTATGACGAAGAGGAGAAAAGGATTTTTTGAGTAATACTGAAAATAAAACAAGTGAATGAATCACAGAATGAGAATGGACTCAACTGACAATCCACTCAACATTACAGATATTATTTTGTATAAATAGCTCTTTGTATCTAAAAGAGCAAATTTTACAATCTGTTCTGACCTAATGATGAAATCATTCAAAATTATTACAGGTTCTCGGTGAGGATTGGCTCTTTTTATCCGTTTCATATGACTGGAATTTGGAAAATACTTGTTCTTTAATTGCTTTTTGGATAAAGTCAGCTTTCAGAGGACGTTGCATTAAAGGAATAGTTCAAAATGTTTGGGAAACATGCTCATTTGTTGTCACAGATATTAAATGTAAATATAAAGTTCAAGCCAGCAAGCTGTTAGCATAGCAGAGCATATAATAGCATAGCAGAAAGAATGGAGGCAGAGGAAAACAACAAGCCTTAAAGCTAAGAAAGTGTTCCGTAAAACAACAGTTCGCTACTGTCACATTTCTCTAAAACAAGCAAAATGTATTTGTGTGTGAAACTAACTGTAAGCTTCTCTAACATGGCAGATAGACAGCTGTCAAATGTTGTTACAGTTGCAGCACCATCGTACGTTTGAAAAGCAAGCTGCCTCCGCCTCCATCTTGCCAGAGCTTCTGACATAACTACAGATATCTAGAATGTAATCTCACCAATTACATCTCTAGGTTAAGATATCAGTAATTACATTTTAAGTTGTCACAAATCCAGTTTGAGAAAGCTACAACATCATTCTGACTAACTTCAAACTTAATTAAACTTATCCAAAAATGTAAATATGTTAAAATGAAGGGATTTACAGATATGTTGATATGTTTTCCACGAAAATTCACATTTTTATTTATCAAATGAGTTGCAAAATGAATAGAAAATATAGTCAAGACATTGACGACAACATGATTAGCTAACACAACGTAGCATTAGAACACAGGAGTGATGGTTGCTGGAAATGTTCCTCTGTACCTCTATGTAGATATTCCATTAAAAATCAGCTGTTTCCAGCTAGAATAGTCATTTACCTCATTAACAATGTCTAGACTGTATTTCTGATTATTTAATGTTATCTTCACTGAAAAAACAGCTTTTCTTTCAAATATAATGATATTTCTAAGTGAATTACAACTAGGCCTAATTCAGTTGCAGATATCGACAGTTCACATTACAGATATCTGCAGACAAAGTGCAGATATCTGTAATGAGAAACACATGAATGGTAAAAGTGATGTCATTTGTCCTGGAACAAGATGATGTGAATATCTTGATGTTCTTTTTCTCTAGAAAGAACTAAAAATCTGCAATGCACATTGAGTTTAGCTACATGTATAAACGGCTTGCCATAACTTTTGTCATTTTTTTATTGCTGCTCCTTTTCAGCCAAGCAGTCATATATTAAATGGGGTGAGATTGATCATCCTGGGAACCCAGAAAATTGAGAAGAAACTTCAAACATGATTTTAACCCAAAGTCATATATTTTTCTAAACCTAACCAAGTAATTTTAGTACCTCAAAATACCTTCTACCATGTAGTGATGGCTTGTGACGTGTCAACTAAACCTAACCATGCCTGAACCTCACCAAATGATGAGTAAAAACCAAAAAGAAAACAAAACTTTAGTCTAAGAAATCCCACAAAGGACCAGAGTTATGCCACCCTCCTATTGTGCATGGATTTTGTGGCTATTTCAAACTTTTAATACATCAGTCTTAGCTTTCTGTGTGAAAACATGTTTCTTTCAGAAAGTAGTTTAGTTGTATAGGAGCATATTTTTAGGAGACAGGGTTGTCTCTCTCTAATATGAACTGGCTGGAACATGAAAGCAAATCACACAAACACAATGCACAATCTAGAGTTATCTCGTTCACCCAGCTTAAAGCCTTTTCCATGACCAAACTGAACATATGATACCGCCTTATCGCACATTACACACAGGCTGCCTATTGTGGTGGGTCATACCGTTTCAGCATTAGCATACAGCTGTGAGGCTGAGTCCCTGACTGACTCCTGTTCCAGTTTAATCAATATTCAAGCATGTCTGATACAACATTTGCCAGTAAAGAGGAAAAAAAACAGTGGGAGGGAGGGATGGCAGGGAGAAAAACAGGAGACATAAACTGAAGTGAACATTGAGCACAAGCAGCTCAGTTTAATGAGCCTGCAGTGTCTCAGGGATAAGATAAAGCGCTGGAGGCCATGCAGCTGCAGAAACCTCCGTCTGTCTGCCGTCCATTCCCCTGAGACTGACCCCCAGCTCGCCACAAAGGAACAAAACCCACCGCAGATTCTTTCTCCTCATTTCACCCGACAGCAGGGTCCTCGACCCCCCTGCTCCTCCCTCCATGAGTCATTCATTTCTCTGGATGTCTCTTTCTTTCCAGACAAGTGCAGGGCGAGGGCTTTGTTATTGCCAGGACCCCGCCATGCTGATTTCCCCATAAACAGCAGACTGGAGAGCCGCTGGAGGCAGATGTACCCCCAGGAGAGGCTCATCTCCAGGAACCACAGGGAGGTCTGGAGGACGGGGCAGAGTCGGAGGAAAAAAGGGTGACCAGGAGAGCAAAGAATAGCAGGGGAGGGCAGAGAGAAGGGTGATTAGCTGCAGCGCTGCCTAATCTAATCAGTGTGCATGACTGCCCTACAGTGCAGCATGGAGGGGGGGACACATGTAGAGAGCAAGGAAGTTTTGTCACGTATCAGAGGGCTGTGGAGGGTTTAGAGCTGAATTAGTAGTTTAAGAGCAACAAAAGAAACAGGATTCTTCACAGGAGAGGTCATCACATTCACCCTCTGAATTTAAAAAAACAGCCAGCAGGTTTGAATTTTGTAAAAATTGCCAAAATTATAATATATGCCAGAGCTAAAAACTTTAAATACAAAGAAAAATAAAATCCAAATTTTCAACGGCCCTTAAACTAATCATGTGTGACTGAAGTTTCCCTGGAAAAATGTAACAAATCTAAGCTTAAAATCATGATATTTAATCAAAATGACTTCATTCCACATGTCGGATTTAAAAATTTGCCAAAGAATAAATTGTTTGCAGTAACCAGATTTGGTAAAAAAATGAATAAATTTTTTAAAAATGGCACAACTAGACAGCCATGACTGACTCAGCTGCAGCCAACAGCAATGTGACCAAAATTCAGCAACTTTTCCACCCACAGAGCAGAGAGCAGATAACTGTGGAAGCAAATTAGAAAAATTTAAAGCAAAATAAAACATATTTGAGCAACTAAATTAATGCAGCAAAACTCAAAAGCAGTACAAGTTGTCAGGAAGTTGTTAGAAGATACATTCAGAATGGTGAAAAACCTTTCCAGAGAGAAACGTCAAGTTTCTTGAGGTTGTACACATGTAAGTAGTAAAATATGTATAGCATTGTTGGTCATTTTTATCGCATTGTCATTTATGTTAGGCTACAGAAAAGACATTGTGGAGTTCTTTCTACCTCTAGTCATTGCTGTGCTGTTTCCATAGAGGTACAGAACTTTATATTGCAGTGAAATTGAGGAAGAAATGTGACAGGAGCAAAAAAACGCCCAGAAATTGATTTGGGCTCAGAAGGCTAAAGTCTGCATTTCAATTAGTCATAATTAATCGCATTATGGTTCTATATAATTGAAACATATTTTTTGATTCAAAAGTGACAGTTATAAGACAACAGCAGAAAATACCAGAGAACAAAAGCCTCTCAGATGCTTTCCTCCTGCTCTGTGCTGAGCAGACTGTGACACAGACTTTTCCAGAACCGGTCAAACAGCCCATCTCTGAAGCAGCTCTATAAAAAAAAAGAAACAAACTCGGACAAACGGCTGCTTTTAATTCACTCAGAAACACTCCTTTTAGAAGCTTGGAATGGAAAACCGTATAACGTAATGTGACCCAGTTTGGATTTGTCTGAATTTTAAGACTGCCTTCCTCACATTACGTCAATTTTATAGCCAAATAAACAATCTTTAGGGCAACAAGACACATATTAAATCAAATCTGTGTATGTGTTGGTTTCATTAGAGCACTTCCTGGATGCTCCTGTTGAACGTTTTATTGACCGTACTCACTGTGACACAAAAGAATACCGCAGGGTGAAATAATGACCCAGAAAAAGATGGTGAAAAACAGATGTGAGAGTGAATGACCTAACTCCACATACAAGTGCAGTAGTAACAGTAGTCCGAGGAAGTGCACTGCAAATAAACCGGCCTTGTTATCTGGGCCATCTACACTGGAGGATTTCCACAGTGGGGCTTTGCTGTAACAAACTGTATTCCAGATGTTAGTCTCAGCCGGCTGGAGTCATCTGGTTTAACCTTTGACACAAGAGCAGCCGTTCAATTAGTGGATTTTACACTCAGGTCATGGTGACACTGTGGCTCTGGCTCTGGTTTCAAGCACACACTGATAGTGCCCAGCTCTGATTTCCATCAGCAGGCCACTCAGCAATATTTACACTCACAGACATATAAAAGTAAGTGTTTGTTTAGGCTCCAAATGCTTGGAAAAGATGTAGATCAAATCCCCCACTGAATAGTCCTCATTCCAAAAGAAATATACTGACCAATCCCACAAACTGCAGCCAGGATCCTGGATTAATGACTAAAGCACTGCCATCAAAGAGGCACGAAACACAGACATGTGGTCTGTGTGAAATGGTAAGCAGTTAAACTTTTGTTTTATGTTTTCGTAATGTGCATTAAATGCAACTGCATCATCTGCACCAGGCAAAAAGGGAAGCTAGTAATATTTTTTTCCACGCTTTGAAAGTTTACCATCCTGTTTAGGAAAGGAGTTTTCCAAAGCATCTGCGCTGTCAGGCTGCCAAGGCAGAGAAAAATGCATGTATTTTTGCTTTTTTTGTGGCATAAATGAAAGAAAGGAGGAAAGATTCTGCTGGGTCATAACGAAGGAAGCTCAGGCTTTTTTTAATGGAACAAACACAGGGCCTTGAGGGACCACGTGCACTGGCACATATAGCTCAAACTACTGGCAACCCCTGACAGCTACCGCCATCTTTAATGCTCACTCAGTGATGACCTAAGCATCATTAAACATCTGAAGCTCAGTTGCGTGCCTTTAAAAAAAGGAGAAATTACAAAGAAATGGCTCAACCTAATTACAGAATATAAACCGGAGACCACACAGTTGCTTCACTGCGGCAACCTCACAGCTGTAAAAGTGACAGCAAAGCAATAAAGTACAAGAGTTTAGCACAATGAATTAGCAACAAGAAACTTACAAAAATGTTATACCTGTAGTGTTAGCAGAGATCTACATCCATGTTTCCAGCCTCAATTAACTAGTGATAACACAACACTGCAATAAAGAGCATCATATGTGAGGAAAGTGGAGTGTTCCTTATGTAAAATTTTAATAACAAAAGCTCATTTCATACATGCAGCCTTTCTGTTAATCTGACAGCATCTGAACATGTTACTTTCATGTCTGCATCCTGCTCATTTTTCTGTAAAACTTGCAACAGCAATCTTACTTTGTCTGACCTCACAACAGCTTAAGTGTGAATTGCACACAGTGACATTAATGGACAGACACGCATAAGAGACGTACTTGGAGTTGTGTGAAGTGACTTGAGGAAGACTTTTTCTTCATTTCGCTTCCAATATTGGTCCAAATACTTCACAGATAACACAAGACCCAGTTTGTGTCCAAAAATAACAAAACACATTTCTCATTTACTTTGCTCTTCAATTCACATCAAATACAAACTGAAATGTCCATAAAAATATAACTTTACCACAATGAAGACAGTAACAGTTCAGATTAATGAACTGTAGATGTAATCCAGCTTTTGACAAAATGTTCACAAGTGCTCAAGTTTAGTATATGTTGCCTCCAGCTGTTTGTAGGAGTCTTTTCTCTGAGTTAATTAAATACCTGCAACAGGCAAGATCAATACTAGAAAAGCAATCAGAGAGCGCAGTACTCCGCCAAGGCTGCTCAGTCACTACATGATTTCCAACGGATGAAGTCTTTGAAAAAAAATTTGTGGTCCGCAGTGATGGATTTGTAGCAGGATTGCAATCATGTGATCGTCAGCAGGCAGCTGACGTAGTGTTCACTTGTTGTCATAGTTACAATGACGCCGTGCCGCTATCTCACAATGATACAGAAATCTTTTTTTTTTAAAAATCCATGGATCCAGACTATAAGGTGCATCACTGCCAAAATCTAATCATTTGGTCCTTATGTCATTTCCGACCTTACCTGAAAATTTCATCCAAATCCGTTTGTCCATTTTTGAGTAATGTAGCTAACAGACAGACAAACAGACACACCAACGCTGATTGTCACATAACTCCACTGCGTTCCTAAGTGGAGTAACTAGAAAAGCAGTCAGAGAGCACAGTACTCTACCAACATTGCTCAATCATTGTATCATTTCCAATGGCTGAAATCTTTTGAAAAATTAATGGATCCAGACTATAAGTCGCATCACTGCCAAAATCTAATCACTTGGTCCTTCTGTCATTTCTGAACTTTCCTAAAAATTTCATCCAAATCTGTTAATCTGTTTTTGAGTAATGTTGATAACAGACAGACAGACAGACAGACAAACCAACTAGGACTGTCAGATAATAGTAATAATAAGAAGACTGTCCAAACAGAGAGAGAGAGCTGTGCACATGTATAACTTACTTATAATGATAAATAATTCCTGACATGAAGACAGGATCAATCAGAATCTAACTACAGATAACACCGTATACCGTCCGATCTTTTGTGAATAACACATATTGTACTGTGGCTTCGTAAGTCTGAATGAAGCCATGAGAAACATTAAAAGTGACCCTGCTGAAGCAGCAAAGTAGCATATCTCGTGTCTGAAAAGGGTTATGTGGTGGTCATATATAAGAAGACGTCTGTCCCCAGGAGACCTTTCCCTTTCACATACAAACACTGGGTCAGGTGGGAACCAGTTCTCAGGTTTACCGTTGAAACACAATGTGAAAACAAGACAAGGATCTGGGTGGCACTTTGTCATGACCACTGACAGACTTTTTCCTGAAGTCACAAAGGCAGAGCAACTTTAGACCTTCAATATGCTCACTGACAAAGAGGAAATCAGCGCAAGGATCAGGTGTTCAGGGTTAATGATGATTTTCATGGGACATTTTAAAGGAAAAAGTAAACCTGACGGTTTGAGAGCTAAGATAATGAGCTGATGAAACTGTTTTTTCTCATTTCTGATGGTAAATTGAATGTTTGGGTGTTAGACTGTTGGAGAAACAAGACATTTGTGACATTTCTTATAAATTTCTGACAGTTCAAAGATCCAACAAGTTTGAATTCAGTTCAGCTCACAATGCAAGTCTTTTCAGGGTGCTCCACATTGTAAAGTCAAGATATTATTATCTTACATTCTGGAGAAAAACCCAGCAAAACCAAATGATTCCCTTTGAGCAAACCTTTTAGCAACAGTGGAAGGAAAAACTCCCTTTTAATGGGAATTTTAATGTTTCATATGTGCGCCTTTACATCACACTTAATGAATAACAGCAACAACATAACAAGACATAAAATAAAGGCTATAGAGCTGATTATTTTCATTAAAGTTGCAAACAATGCAGTCAAGGTTTCTAAAAGCAACTGTGTGAATGGTAATGTGAGGATTTGCTGCTTTTCTGTCCAATTTCTGAGAGTAAACGGAATATTTGTAGGGCATACAAGAAATTTGTGACTTTTCTCATAGTTTTCTGACAGTTTCAACACCAATCGAGAGATTTAATGTTCCACATGTGTCTTTTTGATAACGCTCCCTGAGTAGCAGCACACATACAACAAGCCAGATAACATACAGCGATAAATGATGTTTTAAAATTCCAACAAGGACTAGAACTAGGTTTGCAGCACGATTATCTTAATCAGAGCTGTTCAGTTGATAAGATTGTCAGTTTCAAAGCAAAAATGTGAACATCAGTGTGAAATGTCTGTCTCATTTCTGAAAGTAAATTGAATATTTGTTGGGAAAACTCGACATCTGTGACAGTTCTCATCATTTTGTGACAATTTAAACACTGAACAAAAGTCTAGTGTTCCATACGTTTCAAATATGTGAATGTCAGCATGGAAACTGGCAGCTTTTCACTAATAACAGTGAAGTAAATTGAATATTTCGAGTTTTTTAACCATTGTAATTAGACAAAACAAGACTTTTGATGACATAAAACATACATCTGCTCTTATATATATATCTATATTGTTGGATCATGTGCTGGGAAAGATTGAATAAAGGTGTAAAACGCACATATGTGGATTAAAGCAGACTGATGAGTGCCTGGCAAAGCATCAGTCTGCTCGGCTTTGCTGCCACGAATTTCCCCCACAGAGCTCTGAGAGGAAACAGCACAAATGTGGAGATATCTGGGTGAAAGTTTCTACATGTGTGACCGACAGGCTACAGGCTGGTCTGAAGAGGAATAACGTCTCCATTGTCGGAGTAAATAAAAGTCAAATGTTGCCCTTGAGGCGCAGATACTTACGTGGAAGTGTTGGCTCAGTCAGTCGAAAAGTTGGAGGATCCTGTTGGAGGATCTTCTCGCGTCTTCTCCGAGGTTTGTGTGCAGCTCGATCCTGGCTTGATTTCTTCTTCTTCTTCTTCTTCTTCGTCTTCTTCTTCTTCTTCTTTCTTTTCCTCACAGTCGCTTCATCCTCCTCCACGTTTTGCCCGGACCGCAGAAGAATGAATGGCTCCGTCCTCTGAGCCCAGACAGATCTGGATGGGAGTGACTGCAGCTCCGTTAGCGCCTCCCACAGCCAGCAGCCCGGCCTCCCCCTGCAACCATAGACTGTATATAAAGATGGACGTAGCGCCTGCCTCCGAGTGTCAAAAACGTGCAATATCACACCGACCGGAAGGGGCTGACTCCAAAAAGGTCTAGCTCCATAGACCCCAATTCATAACGAGAAAAACTAAAATTCTATAGACTGCTTTTTTTTTTTTTTTAGCTGTTATGGTCAAAACAAAAGATCAGGTGGCCGATCTTAAAATAAATCAATACTGAAAAGAAATTCAACAGGGAGCTTCTGGTATCCTGCAATACGAAGGTGCTCATGGGAAACGGCAATAGTAATAGTCCACAAAAGAGAAGGTCCAGGCACTCATCGTTTGCAAATGTGAAGATTTTTAATGGAGGGCCAGGAACATTAAAAAGCACACCAACGCGTGTCGGCTTACGCCTTCATCAGGATGTGAATACTCACAGACAAAGAGAGCACCTAATTATAGTCAATGTCTCCAGGTGTGCAGTCACATGACTGACAGGTCTGATGTAATACCTTTGTCAAGCTCTAGATGTAGACAATGGGCACAGAGAGCAGGAGTTTACAAGAGAATACAAATTTAACAGGAAAACTCAAGATTTTACAAAAAACAAGAAAGGTCAAAATCTTCATTGAGGCCAGGGTACACTGTGGCACTAAGTTCATGTATCCAGTAAGCTTCCCTCTGCCTAAGGCGGAGGACTTTGTCACCGCCCCTTGCATCCATAGTGATAACTTCAAGTGCCAACACTTTTAGAGTAGAGTCATTACAGTCATGTATATCCATATAGTGTCTTGCCATGGGGTAGTTTTGGTTTTTTGAGCGAATGGCATAGCAGTGTTCAGCCACCCTATCCCTCAACCTTCTTTTAGTAAGCCCCACATAAAAACATCCACATGGGCATTGGAGGCGGTACACTACATGGGTTGTTTGACAGTTGACAAAAGAGTTAATGAAATAAGTTCTGCTCTTACCAATGTCTATAAAAGTATTAGTTTTTATCAAGTTATCACAATACCTACAGTGGCCACAAGGAAAGTTCCCTTTTGGACGGGAAAGCCATGTAGTGGGTTTAGATGAAGGAAGATAGCTCCTAACTAATCTGTCCTTGATTGTAGGAGCTCTTCGGAAACTTACTCCTGGGGGCTCAGGGAACACCTGTCTTAAAAGAGGATCACTCACAATAATATCCCAATTTTTTTGTATAACCTTTTTGACCAAGATAGCCTCCTTACTGTAACGTGTAACAAAAAACGGCTTTTGTGCTTGGACATTTTTAGGTTTGGGAGTGAGCAGTTCAGTCCTCTTTAGAGACAACGCTCTAGTGTGAGCTTGAGACAGCAGCTTCTGTGGATACCTTCTCTGAACAAAGCGTGCCTGCATGTCCCTTGATTGCTTGATAAAATCCTGGTCAGAGTCACATATACGTCTGAGTCGTTGTATTTGTCCTTTAGGAATATTGTCAATTAACCAAGGAGGATGGAAACTCTCCGCATGTAGCACTGTATTGCGATCTGTTGGTTTCCGGAAAATAGACGTATGAATGCTGCCTTGGTCATCTTTTGTAATATTCAAATCAAGAAAATGTATACAGTTCAGATCATACTTGAGATCTAGTTTCAGGTTAACATTGAGACCATTCACATAGAGGTGGAAGTCCTTCAGTTCTTTTTCTGAACCTGAAAAGAAAAGGATGACATCATCAATATATCTGCCCCAGAAAATAATATTATCCTTAAATGGATTGTGATCAGAGAAGATATACATTTCTTCCCAAAGGCCTAAAAATAGATTTGCATAGTTCGGCGCAAAACAAGCACCCATGGCCGTACCTTTTTCTTGTTTGTATAGTTTATCTTCAAACAAAAATATATTGTTCCTTAGAGTCCACTCCGTTAGTTGTATTAGGAAGTCTGTGGGGGGCATTTGGTCAGAGTCTCTATTGCCCAGATAGTGTCTAAGGGCAGCTAATCCTTCTTTGTGAACTATATTACTAAATAGAGATTCAAAATCCATAGTAGCCATTAAACAAGAGCCAATATTTCCCATTTGTGATATCTTTTGGAGTACTTGAGTACTATCTTGAAGATAAGATGGTAATTTGAGAACATAAGGTTTTATAAAATAGTCAACAAACTTGGAAGCAGGCTCTGTGACAGAATCATTCCCACTTATTATTGGGCGCCCTGGTGGATTCATCAAGTTTTTATGAACCTTTGGTAACATGTAAAAACAGGGAAACCGTGGTTTGTCACGAATCAAGAAATCATACTCTTTATTTGAGATCCAATTTTGACTTTTGGCCACATCAAGCAATTCTAAAAGTTCTTTCTTCACATTGTCTATAGGATTTACAGATAGTCTTGAATAACACTCTTCATCATTTAGCTGACGTAACGCTTCTGTCACATATTTATCTTTGCTCCATACACAAACGGCACCACCCTTGTCTGCACTTTTTATGATTACATCAGTTCTTTTTGATATCCAATCAAGTGCATCATGTTCATTTTTTGTCAAGTTGCATCGTTTTATTTCCCTGGGACCCTGAAATATTTTCTCAACCTCATAGGATACTTTTTTTGTGAAAGTGGATAATGTTGGGTTATTTACACAAGGTATAAAGGTTGATTTGGGTCGAAAGGGCGAGTAGTCTCTAACAGAACCATTTTCATTGTTTGTGGAGTAAGACACTGTATTCTGGGGATTCTGATAATACCACAGTTTTAAATGTAGACTCCTATAAAGTGAGTGATCCTCTTTTAAGACAGGTGTTCCCTGAGCCCCCAGGAGTAAGTTTCCGAAGAGCTCCTACAATCAAGGACAGATTAGTTAGGAGCTATCTTCCTTCATCTAAACCCACTACATGGCTTTCCCGTCCAAAAGGGAACTTTCCTTGTGGCCACTGTAGGTATTGTGATAACTTGATAAAAACTAATACTTTTATAGACATTGGTAAGAGCAGAACTTATTTCATTAACTCTTTTGTCAACTGTCAAACAACCCATGTAGTGTACCGCCTCCAATGCCCATGTGGATGTTTTTATGTGGGGCTTACTAAAAGAAGGTTGAGGGATAGGGTGGCTGAACACTGCTATGCCATTCGCTCAAAAAACCAAAACTACCCCATGGCAAGACACTATATGGATATACATGACTGTAATGACTCTACTCTAAAAGTGTTGGCACTTGAAGTTATCACTATGGATGCAAGGGGCGGTGACAAAGTCCTCCGCCTTAGGCAGAGGGAAGCTTACTGGATACATGAACTTAGTGCCACAGTGTACCCTGGCCTCAATGAAGATTTTGACCTTTCTTGTTTTTTGTAAAATCTTGAGTTTTCCTGTTAAATTTGTATTCTCTTGTAAACTCCTGCTCTCTGTGCCCATTGTCTACATCTAGAGCTTGACAAAGGTATTACATCAGACCTGTCAGTCATGTGACTGCACACCTGGAGACATTGACTATAATTAGGTGCTCTCTTTGTCTGTGAGTATTCACATCCTGATGAAGGCGTAAGCCGACACGCGTTGGTGTGCTTTTTAATGTTCCTGGCCCTCCATTAAAAATCTTCACATTTGCAAACGATGAGTGCCTGGACCTTCTCTTTTGTGGACTAAATCAATACTGAATTTTATATTGAGCGTTAAGGTTTTCCGGAGCCAGGGGGTGGGGCTACTTTACTGACAGTCTGGTCTGGAATGATTGACAGGTGCTATGGAGGAGGCAGCCGAGACGCTCATTCACTGTAAACTCTATTCTCGTTTGGATTAACTCTGGTATGATCACGGTTGGTTTATTTATTGGTGAAGTAGCAGAACATTTTTCCACAGACAGTTTTTCTGCCCGTGGGCTTGTTTTAACCAGTTTTCTACCTTCGGCTGATTCTACCAGCAGACACTGAAAGGACTATGATAGTTTGGTAAATTTTTTTTTTTTTTTTTTTTTATCGGTGCCGGTTTCACTGCACTTTATATGCAGCTTTAGTGTCAGATATAATGTGTGCAATGCACTCCAGATGTTGGTGGAGTATATTTCTGTGTGTATTGACCAAAGAAGGAAGTTAGCATAGTAAATATTAGCTTTAATGTTAGCGATGCTAACTGAGCTAGCTGCTCAGTTGTAGCCTGATTAAAGCTAATGTAGCATTAAGCTAGCGATGTTTGTGTTGACTTTCATGTCAACAGCTGAAGTGTGTTGTGTTAGTGTAATGTGGTACATTTAGTTAATAAAACTGTCAGTGGAGACGCTGGTTCACATTAATGTAACGTTTAGAAAACCTAAATGTGATTAAAGCAGTAATGTTAAGGTTCTGTGTTGTCAGTAGTCCTGAATATCTGCTGAGTCTCTGAAGTTAAACTGGAGAAAACAGTAAATCTACTCTCTAGTTGTTAACATTGTTGAATGACTGATTCACATGTTGTAGTACGTATTCCTGCAGTGTAGATTGGAAAAATAAACTCCCAGAATATGACCAAAGTAATGATGAACACTACAGTTATTACATTTAAATTACAGCACAGATAAGCTGGATAATAAAATCCTCTCCTCTAAAGCTAAAGCGACTACAGGCCTTTCTGTCTTTCAGTGCTTGGAAAACTATATGAAATAGGAAATCTTTCCAGGGTCACTTTAAAATGAACCTCTGCTGTTAATGCTGATACTGTGACGTCTGTCTTCATCTCAGGTGTCTCATATTCACTGTGAGGATCTTCTGACTGAAGCCAACAGAAGGAAAACCTCATCTGGCTAAGAAGAAGGAGACTGAATGGACATCCTCAGTGAACTCAGTGAGTTCTCAGTCCATCAGACTAGATGTTCCCAATGATCCAGACCAAGGCTGGAAGGAAAAGACACTTACAGTGAGGAAAAGATCTCCAAGGTTCTTTCATTCCAGCTGCTGGAACATTAAATATCAGAGTGAACACATCAGAATACGAATAGAACACAATAGAGTGTTGTGTTTTGTCCTATTTTTAAATCTTATGGAAATGTTTGTTTTCCTGGTTGAAGCCAAAGAACATTTTACTGCCTTAGATGGACAATAAAGTTTATTTTTTTTATTCTAATGTATCATTAGCATTAACATGAGCTCCACACAGTTATCTGACCATACACTGTTGTATGAACAGAAGCTGTTAAAAACAGTCTGAACCCAGGAACAGAGATATTAACTCAGAACTGAACTGTTCTTCATTCACTGAACTCAGAGATCAACATCCATCAGTTTTGTGGAGGAACATTAACATAGATTTATTTCTATCTGCTGATCATTAACGAACTGCACTTCGAGACAGCAGTTGTCGATCCGTTATGATTGATCCATTATGATTGATCAGCTGTGACCTGCAGGACACTTAGCTACAGCTAACAGTTAACTAGTTTATGACACTGACTAACCTGATTTAGCATCAGTGTGAACACAAAGTTAGGAAATGTAACTTGAGATTTACAGAACAACTTTAAAACACGATGTTAGAACATGTTTATATCAGAGGTTCTAGTCTGATGTTAATTTACAGTAACTTCAGCTACAGTAACGTAGGTCACTGCTTTATATGTGATATAGTCCAGTTGTGGAGAAGAGTACGACTAGTTAGAAAGTTGAATTTAACACTTACCTGTAGAGTTTAGCTCCACTTTTTGAGGCTAACGTTGTTAGCAGCAGTGTCAGCAAACAACAGAAGCTGGTAAATGTGGGCGGGACAGAGAGTCCTCGGCTCTCAGTCAGTCTGACCAATCACTGCTCTCCGGTTCTGCCCTCTGAGAATCTTTTTTCGTCTCTGGCTCCAAAATTCCAAGATGTCAACCAGGAAGTAGAACAATCCTGGCTTCATTTTCTCAGTGCAGAAACCGACGGGTGACGTCACGGGTGCATGAATGAAGCAGGGCTGGCCACAGATCAGTTCTTTATGAGGGTCAAATCTGTCATTTCAATCATATCAATGGGTATTGATCATTTTTAATGTCCAGTTTTGTGAAGAACCAGGAGGGGAAAATGGTTTAATTAGAATTTAACCACTGAAGCAACTTTGTCAAGGTAGTTTTGGTTCATTACAGAATTGAAGGACATTTGGGCTTCAAAATTTTTGAAAAATAAACCTTCTCTTTTGCAATTTTCTGCTCCATATTTATTGATAATAGGTAATAAACTATCAAAAGGTACCATTTTTATTCCATGTTTGATTTGTTGTTTGCTAACCCTAGGAACAGGGTTGCTAATCCATGCTAATTTTAGTTGATTTTTTTTTCAGCAGTAACAGCTAGATATTTAGCTAGCTGTTACCGTTGACCAAGAGGACAAACTTACTGATGGAAAATAGTCAAAAGAATTTGTATTTTCCTGATAATATGCATAACAGGGTTACATGAGGTAGAGTGAGACATTCAATCAAGGCTGACAATGTTATGAAAATACGAAAAATAGAAAAGCTTTTCCCTACTCATTCTTTTGGAAAACTGTTTGATGATGTTAATTCCAGCGTATCATGTGATTCACTACTTTCTTCTTCTTCTACCAGCTTAAAAGGTTATGCTAACAGGGCTGATGTGGGACACACATTCCATGGGTAATAGTTATTTGAAATATTGTGTTGATTAAAAATGTTCCCACAATTACAAGAGACATCAATAAAAAAAAAAATACCAAAGAAAGGAGTTTGAAATTTCATTTTAACTGTTTTATTTGAGATTCAATTTGGTCATCATTGGTGTGGCACAAGAGAAAAATTGCATTTTCAGGGGAACTCCGGACTTATTTGGTATTTTAAAAAATATCTTCAAACATTCTTTTCTCCTAGTTTTTTTTTAAGATTTGGTCTCAGGACAAGTACATTTACACAACGACTGCATGTTTTAGTATTTTGTACATGGATTATTTGAAATTTAATGGGTGCGATGTAAAATGTCCTCCAAATCTGGAATGACCCTTTTACATGAAACAACCATGAAAATAAACACAAATAAATCAATTTTCCACATAACAAATGAACAAGGATAAGGGGCCATCTCATATTGATTAACATTAAACAAAGAAAAGTATTACCCAGGTTTCAAAGACTGTGTCAGGATGATTTTAAGGTATTGGAGGGAGTCTCACACTACCTCACTGAATATGTGGAAGATTCAAATGAACGAAACAGCTGCATATGAGAAGATGCTGGGGATACTGAGCAGGACAAATGACACAGTTAACGAACGTTAGGATGGTTTCAGCAAATATATATCTGGGGAAGTTCACCCAACACTGTAAAACTAAGGATGGTACTGTAATGTACACAGATGCCTGTATTTGTTTTGTCTGTCAGCTGGATAATTATTGTCCCACTGAATATGTAAAATATCAGTTCGATAGTACTGTATTTTTACTCCGCCATGTGACAATCGGCACACGTGAATCTGTCTGTCTGTCCGTGCACAACATTACTCAAAAACAGACTAACGGATTTGGATGAAATTTTGAGGGAAGGTCAGAAATGACACAAGGACCACCTCATTAGATTTCGACAGTGATGCGGCTTATAGTCTGGATCCACGGATTTGTTAAAGATTTCTGTTTCATTGTGAGATAGTGACACAGCGTCACTATAACTATGACAACAAGTGAACACTACGTCATCTGCCTGCTGACTATCACATGATTGCGATCCTACTACAAATCCACCGCTGCAGACTTATCGGGACTTATCCGTTGGAAATGATACAAGGAACAATTGATTAAATTGTGAGGGTGTTTCTCATCAATTCCTGCCGCCTGCTACATATTTACATCACACGATTCGGTATCTGTACATAACGTCCACATGCATAACACATGCTTGTGCTCAGCGCAACATCACTTTGTTTGTGGGTACATCTATATTAAATGGCCACATTCTATGTCGCCGTGATTTCTGATAATCAATAACTAATACAAAAAAAAAATTTCTGACAATATGGGGGAATGAACAGCCTTGGAGGAGTACTGCTCTCTGAGCGCTTGTTGTTAAAAATGCAATAAAAATCTTAATCTAAACAAAAGGAAAGAAAAGTGCTGCACCATGCTGATGATAAAATCCTAAGAAGCTAAAGTGAACAAGGTATCATCAGACAGGCCACCACACCGGCCTCCAGTCACCCCAACTACAATTCCGTCAGGTCATCGTGGTTGTTTATGTACCGCAAATCATGCCAAAAATGAATTTTTAGCCAAAACCTGATTGGCATCCTTACGTCCTTGCATCCTTTTATCTGCTCTGTGCATTTATATAACCAGTTAAGTTGTTTTTTTGCCAGTTAAAGTTGCTTTAAAGCACCAACTCAGCTCATATAATGCAGTTTTTCATCTGCTAAAAAGTGATTGCAGCCCCCACATTGTGACTGAAATGTTACCAATGCATCAAAATGACTGGATTTCCCTCATGAAGGTTGTATTTTAAAGGTTATAGCCCATAGGCTAATTGCAAAAGAGATCATTTCATTATTTTATGTCTAAAACCCATCTGTAAATCATTTTTAATTACAGACTGAACAAGGATATTAGACATACCAAACATACACTGTGTGAACATTGAAAACCATATCATAGTAGTGCCTATAATCATCATAATCTGACTATGACCTGATTATGCTTTGGCTAAGATTTTTGTGGTCAGAATTATTTGGTTACATGAAAGTTTCAGAAAGACGCACTTTTGCTCCTACCACAGACAAATTGTGTGTATTTGTATGTTATGAATGATAGAAGCAGCTGTAGATGCAAATAAACTGGGTAATATGACATTAGCAAGAAGTGTGCAGTCAGTTTTTTGGCAGATGATTGGTTTTCTGGAAAACATGGACGTGGATGGAGATGATGAGAGACCCAGGCAGTCACAGACTAGCACACCTCGGGAGACCTGCACAGAAGCCACAGGGCTCCATTATCAATAGACATGATCAGCAGTTTATGACACAGAGAGGTAGCACGTCAGGTGTTTTGGTTGTGCACAACACACTTTGTGTTTTTATTATGTGCTTTCAAGTGCTAACAAGAAAAAGTTCATGGTGTAATGTGATAAGTTTGTATCATTAACCTGAAAACATCTTGTTTTATAACAACAACGGTAAACTTTTCAAGTTATAACATGAAACTATTTCTTTTCCCTGGTGTGGGAGCAGAATGCTTCCATACATTAGTGATTCAGTTATGAAAATAACGATTAGCTGCAGCTCAAACTGGATGACTAAATGCGGTTTTCAAACTAAATTCCCTGATTTGGATTATTTTCGTACACTTCTCAAAAAAAATTTCTCAAAATGTGATTTATTTCTATAAGCTCACAGTCAGAATTTCAATTTAACATATAAGAAGCTGCTATGTGATTATAACTGAACTTTTACCATCCATGTAAAACAATCATAGGCGTATATTTTTTCCTGGGGGAGGAAGTTCAGATTTGACACGTTTCCTCCCCAAATGTTACAATCAGATCTATGCCCCTGAAAACAGTTGTTGTCTTTACATGTTATTCAGCATCTCAGATTATCACAGTCACTTTGTAAAGACCAGCTATTCACACGGTATTAGACTTCATGAACATTTGAGCAGGCTACATGTCACATTCCCTCTAAATCTGAGTCTTAACCTTCATTGGGGGCCAAACAGCTGAGCTAAAGACCCAACACCACTCCCTACAGGGTGTTCACATACTAAAGGCTCCATCTATTCAGGTCCAACATGTCCGTCTGAATGCTGCACAGCAGAAAGCCATACTTAGCATTATTTCCAGACGTGTCTGTGCATCCCCTTCTCGCTCTGCAGCCTGCTTTTGTTGGTGAATTCAATAGAAATATATGGTGCCTGTTCACAGAGGACAGTGTGAGGATGTGCAGTCGGTTAGTGTAAAGAATTGGAATGGTGGGAAACAACAGCTTTTGTGTATATGTTGCATGACAGTGTGAATGAGCTATTTTGAGAGTGTTGTGACTAGGAAGGGAGGAACTGGTGCCAGGCCCTCGGTGCCCTCTGGTTCGTGCTTCTTGGCCAGTCAAATGAAACTTGAATGGAGCGGAAACACAAGGAAAGTCTCATGACTCGGTCTGGGAGTTTCTGGCCAAATAACTGCAGTTATTGTCAATAATAACAGTCCTGATGTTATCCGTCCAGCTCCTAGAATCATTGCTACACTGACTGACCTTTGGTTTGACTGTCACACTGAAAGCACTTTATTCTGTAGTAGAAATACTTCAGTTGCCTCTAATAGATCACTGATTCACCCACTAAATGTAGTTTAACCTATAAGTTTAGCTTCCCTGTCTGAGATCTGAGTGGACTGTAAACCTTTACAGTCACAGGACTTTCTTTACCGTATGTAACATGTTAAGACAAGCAGTTTAAAAACAGCAACGATTTACACAGAATAGCAGTGAAAAAGGTGTGTTTTTTCAATAGTTTTACATCTAAATAAAACAAATGGTTTCTCACAGTTTTCTGCTGTATTTGTGTGCATATAGTGAAACAATGTTTTCTGCAACCTAGAATGGTTCTATATTAGTATTTCGAGTGATTACAGCCAAATATCTTCATATTTAATGCATGTATTGGTTCCTGGCAGTTTTATACAATTTTAGGTTGAAAAATGAGAAGTCAAACCAAAGCTTAGAAAGGGAGACCATGCACATGGTGTGGAACAGTTTAAAAGGTTCTAATTAAAGATACAAAATTAATGTCATGGAAATTTGCTAATAAGTCAGAGCAGTGTGATAACAGTAAAGCTGAGAGAAATTCAGAGATTAAACTAACAAGTAAGTGTTACCTACATGCTTCACTGAAACTGAAACTCAGATGGTGTTTACATCTGTTTGCTTCTGTCCTGTCTCTGTACTCACATTAAAGGGTTTTTTTTTTTTTGATACAACCAAATGCTGTTTTCATTTGCATATTGCTATGTTTCTGTTGTGAGATAGCAGAACAAGTATGAAATAGTGACTGAAACAAACTCCGTTACTGCATTTTGACCAGCAGTCAGCCTTCAGAGCCATTTCCATGCTGTGGCTCAGCACCACCAAAACACTGATTTAATAACCACAATACTATCCGACAAACTCACCAAACACACTAGTTAAAAACAACACTCAAAGAGAAAGAAGAGATAGAAAGTCCTGATCTGACATGTTCATTCACATCTGTGTCAGCTGCCAATCAGGAAGCCAGCTGTTCTTCTCTGAGCTAACAGTTACAGACACAGCGAGAGTCTTCTTCCTGAAGAGAGTGTGGAAGTTACAGATGCTGAAAAAGCCCATTTAGTACAAGAAAAGCACTCAGATCGCGCAGCACTTCACCAAGGCTGTGAAATCGTTGTATCATTTCTGACGGATGAAATCTTTAATCAAAAATGACCTTGCGCTGAGTACAGGCATGTGTTATGAATGTGCACGTTATGTACGGTTACCGAATCGTGTCATCAAAATATGTAGCATTCGGCGGGAATTTATGGGACTTGGAAACACCCTCACAATTTGATCATTTGTTCCTTGTATCATTTCCGACGGATAAGTCCCAATAAGTCCGCAGCGGTGGATTTGTAGTAGGATCACAGTCATGTGATTGTCAGCAGGCAGCGTTCACCTGCTGTCATAGTTACAGTGACGCCATGCCGCTATCTCGCAATGATACACAAATCTTTAACAAATCCGTGGATCCAGACTATAAGACACATCACTGCCAAAATCTAATCGCTTGGTCCTTGTGTCATTTCTGACCTTCCCTGAAAATTTCATCCAAATCCGTCAGTCCATTTTTGAGTAATGTTGCTAACAGACAAATAGACAGACATACGTACACTGATCGTCACATAGCTCCACTGCATTCCTTGATGGAGTAACAAGACTAAAACCTGTAGTTATACAGTCATGGTGAAAAATGAACTAAAAAATTAAAAGACACATTCTGCAGTCATGTGTGACTCATCAGTGGACTAAAAAGCGGCATAATATGGGAGATTTAAAATGATACTATGCTATGTTAAAAGTTAGGTGCATCTTTTGCTACATGAGAGCATTAATTAATTAACTAAATAATGTTAGAGCCCAGTCTAATAATGCTTCATGCACTATTTTTTTAATCAGTTCTTGCTCTGTGGTGGTCTCCCTGCAGTGTCAAGGATTTTTTATTTATTTATTTTTTTTATTAGGTGTGATGAGCTGTTGGATTTCCCCCCTTCCAAGCTCAAGGTTCAGCACATTCCTGGCTGCACTGGTCAGTATGATTTTAATCTGTTTTCACAGACAGGCGGCACAGACAGACACAATCTTGTTTGGAATTCAAGCCCCACTTCACTGTGAACGGAGACCCTCAACCTCTCCTCATGGACATACCAGAGAGGAATCAAGGGTGGCAGCCGTTTGTGAGATCCCACATGTGCTCACCCTGAAAACATCCAAGCCTCACGCTAGCTATCATATCCTTACACTGTCATATCTTTCAGGGGCATCACTCTGGAGGCTTTGTCACAGCTGAAAAAACAAACACATGGAGCGACGTCAGAGCCGGAGAATCACAGCGTTGATTCAGCAGAGGCACATCAGAGCTGGAAAGGGCGTTTGTCACTCACACAACTGAGTCAGAGAGCAGGATTAAGTGTGAAAGAAACACTAAAACCACTTTGAAACTATCAGGAGGAGACGAGTTGTGACACTGCTGGCTGCTCATAATGACAAGAGTGGAAGATGGAGGAGCTTGTCAGGAGGGCAGTTCACCACAGACGTGCAAAAGTGGTGTGCAGTGGAGCTGAGAAACTCGCAGGCGATGGTTTTACATGAAGCAGGCGCTGGCAACGTCTAATTAAATGAACTATCCCCTCATCCTGAGCTGCACAGTTTTGATTGTAGAGTAAACTAACAGAGGCGGCGAGTGACAAATTTATAGCCTCAGCGATATGAGAAGTGCTTTCTCAGAAACATAAAATAATCATGTGGTATTCTGGTAGTCACCCATTACCAAAATACCAGTTTAAATTCCATTTAACAGCCACTTTGGGAGAAAACTGTCTTTTTTTTTTTTTTTTTTTTTTAAGCACACATACATATGAGCCAGAGTTCATACAGAATGAGAAACCACTTATCATTCAAAAACATGAAAACACACAAAGGAATGACATTTAAAAAAGTAGATTAGGGTTTAAAATTTAAGCAAGTAGCTGGCATCACATATGTACCAGGGGCAGACCATATGGATTGACTGTCACTAAATAAATAATTCAGTGAAATTTGACCCAAAATCTCCACAGTGGCTCATTAATTAACTCCAATTTGGGTCTTGAAGAAGCAGTGCCACAGAATAGTTACAGCTAAAAGGCCCACTTATTAACTATTTTCAGGTTTTTGATGAGTTCACACGTCAACGGATACATCTCAGAGACGACGGAGAAAACTTGTGATGCAGCTGAAAGCTCTGGAAAAGCTACCAGCTGGATTATGAGACTGATTAAAACATGCTGTGATAAATGAAAATAATGTAATAACACAGCTAAATTCCAAAAGTAGTGTATATGGTTGAATACACATATATACATAGCAGCGGATGCTTTTGTTGGAGACAAAAACAAGAAATCACGGTTACCCACAATCTACTGTAGAAACTGACTGTATGAATTGAACAAAACATAAAATACTGTATTGTTTAGAGTAGCCACTTGATTTAGGCAGCTAACAATATTATTGATAACACTGATGCCCTGACATAGATCATTTTTACTGTTTTGACATGAAGTTTAATTATTTCTCCTTGGTTTTAAAAGATATATTTAATAGGCTATCATTTCTCATACATCTATAAAAATGTGCCTTACCTGACCCCTTATTGTTAAAGGGGGTTTTCTGGTACATGCATTTTGAAATATTAAACAGAGTTGGTAGTTTTCTGCTTGGGATCATAAACATTCAATATTAAAGACATCCCAGCAAACAGGAACCTTCAGGGAATTGTCAGGGAACCTTTAGAGAATGTTCCTGTTTTCTGCAATTGTTATTTTTATATGTTTGCAATTCACAGTAGTGTTTGTACATTTAAATAAAAGAAACTGCAGTTTACAGGAAGCTACACAACAGTAAAAATGTTTTTTTAAAAACTATTTAAAAAGCAAAAGATTTTTTTAAAGCAATAAATAAAATTTTATGGTTACATGTTGTACAATGACAAATTATTATTTGTAAAAATACAGATTTTAGATGTGGATATTATTTACAGTTTTGGCCTGTTTTGTGTTTGTGATGTAAATTAATGCTATACACTCACTGGCCACTTCATTAGGTACACCTGTTCAATTGCTTGCCAACACAAATAGTTAATCAGGCAATCACACGGCAGCAACTCAATGCAAGACGTGGTCAAGACAACTTGCTGAAATTCAAACCGAGCATCAGAATGGGAAAGAAAGGGGATTTAAGTGACTTTGAATGTGGAATGGTTGTTAATGCCAGACGGGCTGGTCTGAGTATTTCAGAAACTGCTGATCTACTGGGATTTTCACACATAACCATCTCTAGGGTTTACAGAGAATTGTCCGAAAAAGAGAAAATATCCAGTGAGCAGCTGTTGTTTGGACAAAAATGCCTTGTTGATGTGAGAGATCAGAGGAGAAAAGGCAGACTGGTTGGAGATGATGGAAAGGCAACAGGGACACTTTGGGCCCCTTTGTACAGACTGAGCATCATTTATTCACCACAGCCTCACTGAATATTGTGGCTAATCATGTCCATCTCTTTATGACCACAGTGTACCATCATCTGATGGCTACTTCCAGCAGGATAATGAACCATGTCACAAAGCTCAGATCATCTCAAACCGGTTTCTTGAACATGACAATGAGTTCACTGTACTCCAATGGCCTCCACAGTCACCAGATCTCAATCCAATAGAGCATCTTTGGGATGTGGTGGAACAGGAGATTGACATCATGGATGTGCAGCCGACAAAATCTGCAGCAAATGCGTGATGCTATCATGTCAATATGGACTAAAATCTCTCAGGAATGTGTCCAACACCGTGTTGAAAGTATGCCACAAAGAATCAAGGCGGTTCTAAAGGTAAAAGGAGGTCCAACCTTTTACTAGAAAGATGTACCTAATAAAGTGGCCAGTGAGTGTATATTTTTAATGGGGACATAATTTACAGATTAGCCCATTTTCCCTAGCGCTAGCATGTAGTTTTAATAACTAGTTCTTAGCTGTAATTTAACAAAAATGGTTACAGAGGAAAAAAGGGATACAGAGGAACATTTCCAGCAACTATCACTCCTGTGTTCTAATGCTATATTGTGTTAGCCAGTCGTGTTGAAAGGCCAAGTGATGATTAGAAAACCCTTGTGCACCCTTGTGGAAAACATGAAATTGCCTGGGTGACCCCAAACTTTTCAATGGTAGTGTATTTAATTTAATTTATTATTAATATATAACCTAATTTGGTGATACGTCTCATAAGTCTCTACGTGTATGAATATCTGAATGCTAACTGTAACATTCAGGTTTGCTACTACTAATCTGTATGCATTTTGACATGACACTTTTTAAAAATGCATCCATACACAAATAATGCGTTTATTGTGAATTATGCTATCAACCTGTAAGCTAACATTAGCAGCTGCATCCTGCGTTGTATTGAAACCCCTGCTAACATTAGCTGAGATAGCATTATGTTTGGCAAATGCATGTCGTCCCAAAATACTTTATATTACTTTAAAAGTGATAAAATGCAAACAAAAGGTTTCTAAATTCTGTTTCAATTCCGAATTCTAAACCCTTGTGCAATTATGTTAGAACACGAATGAAAGTGTGAGTTTTCATGGAAAACATGAAATTGCCTTGGTGACCCCAAACTTTTGAACGGTAGTGTACTTTTGTACAGTTTTTTTCTGCACATGGCCTATTTGTGCTGTTCTATGTATGTTCATTATTGCATACTTCATTACATATGCGCAGATCTTAAATCATAAATACTGCATACTTTTGTTATACTGTTTGGACATTTTTTGCACTGTAATGTTTGTCAACCTCAGGATGTATAACTAGATGTGAATGATCAGTGTGCATTAATGAATGTATTCTGTAAATAGGTTAATCATGGCACTAGAGAGACACTCAGTGAAATAATTTTATTTCACTGCTAACTTTTTTTCCTGCTGCATATGACATAAAGCCTGTGAATCCTTTGAATCCTTTTCTTTCTAGTTGCCTCAGACTTAATAAGTAGGTGCTAAATAGATCACTATTGTGTCTCTTAGAAGCTGAAGATGTGAGGAATTTCTTATAGACTTCAGATATCCTTGATATGATGGCTTCAGCAAAAACTCCCACATGCCAGACATTCATGAATGCCTCGTTCTCATGGTGAGGTTTCTTCTGGGCGGCTGTGGAAATGATTTTATTGATAATTTGAAACCACATCATCACACAAAAACAAACATGCTGAAGGCTAATAATCAGATCCTTCCAATGGGGTAATTTGCATATTTGGAATGTGAGTGGGAGAAACTAATTTCCTTAATTGATACACCCTGTTTGACCTTTGGCTCCTCGGTGTTTGACCTCCAACTGGCAGCAGCATGCAGACCAGCTCAGGAAACGCTCCCTGCAGAGAGCCGGTGGCCCCGTCCTAATGTGTGCTCTGACCCTTAACCTGCCATGTGTATTGATTGGCAGCTGAGCAAAGCAAACAACAAAGCTGCCGCCAGAGAAAACAAGTAGAGCTGCAGAGCCTTTTGACATTTAGCAGGTTTGCTGTGTCACTAAAGCTTGTTTTGCTTAGAAACGTGCTTTTACTATCATCACAGTTATCAGACCTGTTACCGTAGAAACCAAACCTGTAGCAACTTTCATCTTACAGTGATATATATATATATATATATATATATATATATATATATATATATATATATATATATATATATATATATATATATATATATATATATATATATATACACATACCAGCTTTCCAGCAATCCTTTGTATTCATAATTAGTCTTTCAAATAGCAGCAAATATCAGTAAAATAATTACATTTTTTGGACTTTTTCAATACAGTAACTAGCAGTCAAAAGTAAAAGAACAAATTACTAAAATAAAGATTTTAAATGTTAACATTACTGGTATGTTTTCTTGCAGTTAAATTGTAAATCTGTGTTTTTTTTCTGACTGTACTATGTATTAATTGTTATTTAACAAACCAGGGAAAATAAAAGTAAATCATTCAAAAACATTTTTATTTTAAATTGTAATTATTTATTTTTATGACTGGGATCATTTGAAACCTTTGAATGACAATCTGATTAAAATTATGGGGCTCTTACCTAATCTCTAATGTTGTCTTACCAGAAGGATGGATGGATTTATATTTCATTTACTTGCAAAGAGTGACTTCTTAAAAGCTCTTTCAATGTCTGTCTTGCCCTTAATGTTGAGTTTGCACTGTCTTCTCCCCTCATAGTCATTGGAGCTGTGACCTTGACAGAACATGTGCTATTGGAACCAACAAATGCGACTGGATGGAGGTGACTTGAATGATGCAGCCATCTGTATGACAGTAAGTGGTGGCTGGATTCACCACTGAGAAGAATGAAGAGGAGCAGGATACTAATTTTGAGGTCACAGACCACTGCGGACTTCACTTTCCACATCTGTCCCTTCAGCCCCTGGTAGCTACCGATATTTTGATCCTCATTCTTCTCAATGTTGGTTTTGCTACATCTGTCACAGCTGCAATCTTCTGGTCCTCATCGACCACCACAATGTCTGGTCGGTTCTTCAGCAGCTGCTTATCGGTCTGAAACTTGAAGTCCCACAGGATCTTTGCTTTGTTGCTCTCCACCACCTTCAGTGGTGTGTTGAGTGGGTTCCAAAATCCAAACAACCATTCTTTATAGTATGCCAAAAAAGATTGTGCATGTCCCAGTATGTTGTATGTGAAATGCAGTGTGGCATAAATACTAAAATGCCCTATAACTCCTGACAAGCCAGAATGCTTCTCTGCCCATTTTGACCCACAATCCTTTGCACAGGAGAAGATAGATCACCGTGTCTCATGAGTATAAACAAGCTTGACCCTCTGGGAGCTCACAGACAGACAATATGTCATTTCACACTGCAGACTGGGATGGATATATGAGCAGGACAGTCAAAGCCTAAAACAAAAAGTTATAAGAAAGCAGTGTTCCAACTGCTGCCTACTGTATGAAACAGTACGAACTCTGTAAGGGTAGCTGCAGTACATACTGAAAGTACAAAGAAAATATGTGATTTGGAATGCAGCCACAGTGTTTAAACACAGATTTTTTGCCTCAGACAAACATCTATAACGTCAAGAAAATAACTAATAAAAAAGGGAACAATAAGTGATGAAATCAAGGAGTGGCATAGCGCTGATATGAAATGGTACAAAGGTAAGTGGTAAGCTGCCAGAGGTTACAAAAAGATAAGGTTACCCAAAACTGAAAAATAATGTACATTTCAGAATTATACAAAAAGGCCTTTTTCAGGGAGCAAGAAATGGGTTAACAACTTAAAGCTGTTCTGCAGCAATGGAGGTTGATCAAGCCTTCAAAGTTGGTGCCACCAAATCCTACAGGTGTTCAACTTTTCTTCATTACTTACAACTCCCTCTGTCTGCATAAAAGTTGTGTTGAAACACATCATGGTACCAAACCCTCAAGAGCATTATTTGAACAGTACTGTACTGCAGAAAGTAGTGTGTTGCTATATAACTGGCGAGGAAACAGCAATCAATTATAGAAGAGAGACAGACCATCATAACACTTAAAAATGTAGGTCTTTCCTACAGAGAAATTGCAAAGAAAGTCAAGGTGTCAGTGAGTCCAGTTTTCTTCACCATCAAAAGGCAATCAGGAGCTGGGGGAAAGTCTGACAGGAAGAGGTCTGGAAGACCCAAAGCCACAACAGAATCAGAAGACAAGTTTCTGAGAGTCAGCAGCTTGGTGATAGATGACTCACAGGACAACAGCTTCAATCACAGCTTTATAGTGGTCGTAGTAAGAAGTCTCAGTTTCAACTGTGAGGAGAAGATTTGGAGCTGCAGGTTTGACAGGTGGAGTTGCAGCAAGATAGGCATTGCTGAGATGTTAGAATAAGAAAAAGAGGCTTGCCTTGGTCAAGAAACACCACCAATGGACTACTGAAGACTGGAAGAAGGTATTATGGACTGATGAATCAAAATTTTAAATCTTTGGTTCATCATGCGGGATTTATGGACGCTGTCGAGTAGGAGAAAGGATGGTTCCTCAGTGTGTGATATCAACTGTCAAACATGGAGGAGGAAGCATGATGGTCTGGGGCTGTTTTTCTGGATCCAGGGTCGGTGACTTGTACAGAGTGAGAGGAACCCTGAACCTAAACGGCTACCACAGCATTCTGCAGCACCATGCAGTACCCTCTGGTATGTTCCTAGTTGGTCAGGAGTTCATCCTACAGCAAGATAAAGACCCAAAACATAAGTCCAAGCTAAGCCAGAACTACCTTAGGAAAAAAGAACCAGATGATGAGCTTGAAAACATGGAGTGGCAGCACAGTCTCCAGATTTAAACCCCATGGAGCTGGTTTGGATGAACTGGACAGAAGAGTGAAAACAAAGTAATCTATAAGTGTCACACATTTATGGGAACTTCTGCAGCAGAGTTGGGAAGAATTTTCTGAAGAATATTTGATTTCCATTGTGGAAAGAATGCTACAAGTGTGTTCTGCTGTTACTACTGCCAAAAGTGGCTACTTTGATCAGTCCAAAGTTTAGAATACATTTTGGTTTCTAAATAGACTTTTTTCCAAACTTCATTTGTTCTATGCTTTCATTTCAGAGTACAATGAAACATTAACATGCATAATTTCCAATTTAAAAAAATGGAAAAACTGGGCTGTTCTAAAACTTTTGACCGGTAGTGGAAATCACTTTATTTTTTGTCAATATAAAACTATCAATTATTGCTGCTTTAAATGTAAAAATCTGGCTAAAATCAACATCATGAGCATCTTCTCTTTCTCTCTGGCACATACTGTACAATCTGTGAAAATATATATTTCTAAACCTTCAACAGAACAGCACAGTTCGTTCAGTGAACTACTTGTCTCAGGTTAAACACGGCCTGTTATTTCTGTGTGTGCAACGCGTACAAGAGGCCTGCGGCTTCTCAACAGCAGATAAATGAAGTGCAAATACCTGAAACAGCAGGGAGACAGTCTTACAAATCAGCAACATGTGCAGCTAACAGATTTAAAAGCATTATAAGCCTGGGAGACAGAAATCAATAATAATGGCAAATGTCAATCAATTATGGGATGATAGGTCTCACTGAGACTCTGAATGAAATAATTAATCCTAATCACCAAAGACTAAAATTATTTGTTTCTAAAATGTCACTTTTCTCCACAGAATACAATTCCTGCTGTTGTGAACCTCAGTAAACAAAGAGCTATTGTCTTCATATTGTCCATCACTGTCATCACCATCTAAGCCCAGGGCCCCCAGGCTCCGCTGGGGCCCGGGTCACATCTGGGGTCCTCATCCGGGAAGTTTATGGGCAAAGCACTTTTCTGGTATTGTTGGAGTCTAGTGAGGAGATGCTCGACTACTGCAGGGAACTGAGCCGATACTTCATTTCTCTCCTCTGGATCTTTTTCGATGTCGAACAGCATCACGGGCTTCAGCGGATCCACCTGAGAGGAGCTTGACTCAGAGCTGTTGTGGTCAGGTCGGGGGAACCAAACATCACAACCTGGAGGGAAGAGATGAAGAGGATTACAAGCAGGTACATTTACTCAAGTGATGGACTTACTGGAAGTACAGGTTTAAGGTACTGCTACTGTACATGAATATTTTCATTTTTTGTTATGCCACTATATGACAGAGGGAAGTAATGTACTTTTTATCCCGAACATCTATCTAAAAGCTAATGTTACTATTCAGATAACACCTTACATCTACAAACACAATAACAATAAAGCAGATTTTCTTTGTAAACATTAAATCAGTGGCTCGCAAAAGTGATTGAATCTTCTTGTTAGGTTTAAATGTCTATTAACTGTTGACAGTTTCACCAAAACGAGTGGTTTTCGCTGCACTACAAACTTCTCAGATGGTTTCATTTAAAGGCACAAAGAGGTGAAGCTCTCCGATATTTCATGAAAAAAAAACTATGCAAATTTAGAAAAGCAAAACATATGAATAGAGATTTATGTAAGATAATTTAGTTCCCCTCCCTTGTAGCACATTAGTCATCTGACAACGCCTCAGATTTATCTGTTGACCCTTCGGAGGAGGTTGCACCTTTTGGAAACCACTTGACTCAGACCAAGCCAACACAGATTCTAAATGCTTTTATTTCCTTCCATTTTGACCCTCTACTGAGAATAAAGGGATCAAAAACTGAGCAAATCAGTGAAAGCTGATTTTTCAGAAGAAGTAAAAAACCTCCCTAAGCGACCATAAAATATATATGTGCATTTTTTTTGTATGTGCATAAAAATATGCTCTGGAAACATGGCTAATTTGTTCAAAGGCAAACAGGCAAGAAGCTGCTGCAGAGACTTCTTTTGGTATGGCCCATGGATCTATTAACAGACACAGCAGCTGTCTGTAAAACTATTATACAGGACACCCCCAACTGTAAACAAGGCTGGTTTATATTCATAAAACCTCCCCATAGTGTAGAAAAGTGAGTTTTATTTGTCATCACACTGTAAAGTCTATGAGCCGAGCTGTAAGCAGTGAGAACGGCCAGCGGCTGAAACACTGATGCCGAGGCTGCACAACAGGGAAGAAAACCTGGAGGGTAGAAAATGTTTGGCACAAGTGAAGCGATCAGTGTTTATGTAAATGATCGTCTTTGAGTCCAGTTTTACTTTCACACATCCACAACCTTTTGGTATTTTAAGATGGACGGAGATATTTGCAAAAACAAGCTGAACTGCCTGGTGTGGATGCTCGGCAAATCCAGTGAACATCAAGTTTTTTTGTTCGTTTCTACCTTTTCAAAACGTCCATATGGTGTTTATTATGTTGCTTGAAGAGTGGACTAAGCAGTCAATGTCACAACTAAGCTTTTCCACCTTCAATCTGCATTGTACCAATGATAAAAACACAGATTCAGACTTCCAGATTTTATACATAACAAACGGAAGGAAAACGATCCGATCAAGTTGCAGGGTAGTTTTCAGTGTTTGAGAGGAGTTAAAGGAGAGCTGCTGTGTTAGAGCTGCAGCGAGTGATAGAAGGGTAGGTGGAGAAATAGGGGAAGACTTCATAGATCTGCACATTAGGGAAGATTTTTGTGGGGAAAACTCCTAAGTGTGTCAATTTGATACACAGAGATGAGTTTTTAGGGGTTAAATCAACAGCTGGAGAAACTCCTTAATGCAGACACAATCTAAACTACCAGAACTGTGTATATTGTGTATTTAAAACTAGCTCCTTCTTAACCATCTGAAATACTAAAATGCTCCACGCACATGATAAACTGCCCTATATAACAACATATCACATTTTGCTTTTCATATTTAAAGCATATTACAACACTTGCTGATAGTCCAGTTACTCAGTAATTCTGGATTTTTACCTGTAATGAAGTATTTTTGCATTGTTATAGTAGTACTTTTACTGAAATAATGGACGTAAATTCCACCAGAGGTTAGCAGAGATAAGAAGTGAATGTGTGCCTGTGTGTACATATGTTTGATTTTCCACTTCCCACTTAGACTAAACATGCGATTACAGGTGACAGAAGACACCGACCCGGGTAGCCAGTCAGCAGCTTCCAGTTTGAGGATCGAATGGCTGCGTGAAAGGACACATTGAAGCTGGAGTTTACCCAGGAGTCTCCACCGACCGCCTGAGCCAAAGTTAACCGACGCTGCCTGCCAGGACCTGCGGAGAACAGAGGACAGAGCTGATCATGGAGGTCATCCACCTTCAAGAAAAAACTTTAGAAATCGCTGATTAAGATGATATTAGAGTGCCAATGGACACAAAGCGCCCTCTGTGGATGTCTGTGTAAACCATACAAGAACGTAGACTGGCACCAGCTTTTACTGCATAGCTGGAAATCACAGCGAAGGCGTGAAAATAAACACACCAATAAGAAAGTCTGTCTTTTTGTAAAATCAGCAGTGAAACAACAGAAATTGAGCGGTTTAAAAAAATACATTAAAATCTATCCTTCTGTTTGAGAACAGGGATTGTTTTATGTATAAATTTCTGCAAACACGTGGAACTTTGGGGTGGAAGAACTTGACAAATATGGTGGTAATGTGGTCGAGTCTGCATCAGTCTTCCATGTCTGCCAAGCACAATGAATAATTTGCCATTAGTGCAGTTGGGCAGATAATAAGCAAAGTCACAGTTACCATTTGGCATAATTTTATCAGTTTCAAAAGGGAAAAGTAGATCATCTATCCTTGTTCTGATGATGTCCAGAAACTGATATAGCCTCCTAGCATGAGTTATTTCTGCGCTTATGGAAAATGTCTCCCAAAAGCACCACACGTCTACATTTTCAAAAAAAAAAAAAAAAAAGAGGGTATCTGGCCTTGGGAGTATTCTCAGGTTCATGCCGTGGTTGACCCCGACAATGTGGTCCTGATTAGACAGATTTGCAAGTAATTCCGGCCTCCTAAGGCTGTCAAAAACAAGTATTTCTTCACATTCTTTGCGTAAAGACAAATCCACGCCCACACAAAGCCCCACGTTCCCATCGGAGCTCATTTTAATAGAGTCGATTCCACCACAGCGACATGACTGGAGAATTAAAACATTTCCGATCTCAGCGTTTTTGCAACCACATGATAAAAGCTTTGACATTGAATTCTTCAGTGATGGTTGCGCAAAGGACATGTGAGTATCTTAATTGCTCTCACATGCATTAAACTTGGTTGCTCAGTTTGTTTGGGTAAACAACAGACTTCTAGAGCTGCGTCGCTGAATGAGAATCAAGTACGGAGTCAGGTGTGAACAGTGATGATAAATGATTTGAGCTTAGCGAACATCGTGGTTAGATTTATTTTGCGGTTCTCTTGCTCTTCTTCCACTCTCACTGCTTGAAGGAAAGGGGCCTCAAACCCCAAAAGACGCACACTGTGTACACATGTTCATTTCTTACATTCATTCTTTACATGAGTGCAGGACGGGAGCACCTCAAAGCAGGCCGAGCTCATCTGGAGCCACAGCAGGATGACGGGTTTAAGAAAAAGGAGGGAAGGGGAGGATCGGTGGGAAGAGACCCTGAGAGAGCAGAGAAATTGCTAGAAGGAGAGCCGAGGAGTATGGAGGGGAAATTTGGGGCTGATTTAAAGCCTGGGCCAAGTCCAGGATTTCTCTCTCCCTCTCAACAAGCGAGAAGTTCAGGGACCCCTCTGTGACCCATTTAATCGGGATCCCTCAGCTTCACACAGCGACAGCGAAGAATTTTGAAAAGCGACTTGAAAGGACAAAAGTATGTTAAAAAAAAAAAGAAAGAAAGAAAGAAAAGCCTTTTCATGAGCTAAATAGAGAAAGCCAAAGAAGCATGAAGAGAGAGAGTGAGAGAAAAGGCAAAGGAACGTGGAGAGCGAGGTCTCAAAAAGAGACTGGGTTAACAGGAAAGAAGAAAGGGGAGAGGAATCTCAGCCTGGAATGCACTCAGGGAGGCTGGTTGTCACTGCGGTGGCCGACAATAAAGATCCAAACATAAAACATGAGGGTGAAGGCTTGTAAAGCAGCGATGTTGTTCCTCGCTGGGTCCTCTTATCATCCTAATGATTTAAATGGTAATGACCATCAGTAAACTTCAAGGAAAATTTGAGCACCACTGGTTTAAGCTGTATAAACAGTTCCATCTCAAAAACACTGTAAATCAGTGACTGAACTTTCCAGAGACTTCTTCCTTTAAACTATTTGGATGTTTTCTCTTTGCAGAAGAGAGATTTTAACTCACTTAAAGCTTTCTATCGATATTTTTGTCCTATTTCTTTCCTGTCAGCTCTGTGGAGCATTTTACTGTCTTTCGGCTTTTTATGTTGGTTTAAGGCCTCCAAATATGCTGTTTTGGTCTGTTTAACCCAAAAGCTCTGATAAACCCAACACACACTCCCTGCTCAGCACCAAACAGGACAAATGAAGACTTAGCCTGTGAACCCATTGGAGGATTTGGAAGTAAAAGAGTTAGATTTTTGCTGGAGACCAAATAAGGCTAAAAAGAAAAAAAATATGACTAAAATGCAATGTCAAGGCACAAAGACTCCAAATGAATACTAATATCAGTATCATAGACTGTATATAAAGAGTCTTTATATACAGTCTATGGTCAGTAGCCATGCTTCTATTGTGTATTTTTATGTGTATTTTCCGAGAATGCATTAAAAACGGTGATTCACATCTATCCAGGATCTACACACCACTTACTCCTCATTAGGGTGGCGGGGGGCTGAAGTCTATCCAGCTGATACAAAATGCTGCTGCCCGACTTCTAACAGGGACAAAGATACAGGAGCACATCACTCCAGTGGCTTCCTGTCTGCTTCAGAATTGCTTTTAAGAATTTATTGCTTGTTTTTAAGGTGTTAAATAGGTTGGCACCTTCTTATTTATCTGAGTTTTACATGTTCATGCTCCAGTTTCATTGTTGAGGTCGGCCAAGCAGATGGTCCTTAAGGTTCCAAGATCCAGACTCAGAAACAGAGGCGAGCGAGCCTTTTCTGTGGCTGCACCCAGTCTGCGGAATCGCTTACCTGTTCAAATCAGAACCACACTATCTCTTGATACCTTCAAGCCCCTACTGAAGACACATATGTACTCTCTGGCTTTCAATTATAGTTGAGCGCTGATACATTGATCTATGGCATTGTTCATCTTACTCTGTATATTTCCTCACAGATTATGTAAAGCACTTTGGTCAACCTTGGTTGTTTTTTAATTGTGAGACTTGACTTATTAACCACCAATTAACCTCACCATGTTTTTGGACTGTGGGAATAAGCCGTAGTACCTGGAGAAAACTCACACAAGCACACGGAGAAAACGCAAACTCCATGCAGAAACATGCCAGGCCCAGGCCGGGATGCAAACCAGGGATCTTCTAGCTGCAAGGCAACATTGCTAACCACCAAGCCACTGTACAGCCTCAATCCACCTTCACTTGACAATTATAAGAAAATGCAGTGAGTGTCAGATTTACAGTCTGCTCTGGTTTCCATAAATGGCCAAATCAATCAACCTATGATGCCTTAGAGGTTGTTTACTCACTCTGCTGCTTTATCATTGAAGGTTGTATAAAAGGAAGGTGTTGCTGAATTGTCAGTATGGTCCTCTGGCATGTGCACATAGTAAGCTGAATCTGTGTGTATAATAAATCTGAATTTGGTTGTGGACAAATTGTGCATTTGTTTGAAAGCCCAGCACAATTAGTCTTATTATTTCTTACAAATATGTCTGTAACCACCACATTTGTACATTTAATAGTTTTGTATTAGGCAGTTTTTGGATCTTGTGGGATGTTTAAGGGCGGCTTCAACCTTTGTACATGGTCAGACTGCAAAATTCGCATGTTCCATTGTTTCCATCCCTTGTTCCCAGTCAGGCCAGAGTCCACCATGGTCTATGCGATGTAAATTCAGTCATGTCCCCAAGTACGCAACAGTTTGTGTGGACCCTTCCACGGACATTCCCATACAACCCAAAATTTATGTCCATGCGGCGAGGATGCTAATCCTGTCTTCACCAGATCACACCCACCAACTAGACAGTCACAAGTGCGGTGACGAGAATATGATCCCTCGCCAGCTTCCCACCAGTGAACACTAGCAGCTGTTGAAGGTGAAACTGAGCCCAGATCTCTGTAAAATGTAGCAAGTGTGTTTTTATATGGTTTGAAATTCAGATTAAATTAAAATTCTAACCACACTGCACCTGACAGGTTAACGTGGAATGACTGTTGAACATGGACTCAGAAGTGTGATCTGGACAAATTTTTTTAAAGCACTTTTGCAATGAATTACCAAAACAAGAAAAGCACTCAGGGAGCGCAATACTCCACCAAGGCTGCTCATTGCACAATATGGCATTGTCAGAAATGCACCATGTTTTTTTTTTTTTTTTTTAATTGCAGCATTTGTTTATTAGTAACTGATGATCAGAAATCACAGCACTATAGAATGTGGTCACTTAATACAGATGTATCCACAAACAAAATGACGTAGCGCTGAACACAGGCGTGTGTTATGCATGTGTATGTTATGTACGGATACCAAATTGCGTGACCTAAATATGTAGCAGGTGGCGGGAATTGATTGGACTCGGAAACATCCCCACAATTTAATCAATTGTTACTTGTATAATGTCGGATGGATAAGTCCCGATAAGTCCGCAACAGTCCAATTGTAGTAGGATCGCAATCATGTAATTGTCAGCAGGCAGCTGATGCCACATTCACTCGCTGTCATAGTTACAGTGACGCCGTGCTGCTATCTTGCAATGATACAGAAATCTTTAACAAATCTGTAGATCCAGACTATAAGCCGCTTCACTGCCAAAATCTAATCACTTGGTCCTTGTGTCATTTCTGAGCTTCTATGAAAATTTCATCCAAATCTGTTAGTCCGTTTTTGAGTAATGCTGTGCACAGAGGGAATAACAGACGGACAGACAAACGTACGCCGATCGTCACATAACTTCGCCGCGTTCCTTGGTGGAATAATTACACAACTCTGAGAAGAAGACTACTGTATTACAAACTATTATTTCTTCATGGTGGATCAAAAGGGTCACATCTGTTCTCATGCCAACCCATTTTGTGCCCACTGTGGTACATCTGTGAGACATTTCAGTACAGAGAAAATGTACCCCTCCTATACCTCTGCTATTTTTGAATGTATAACTAAGGTGTAGAATCCTCCCCAAAGTCAGAAATAGTAGCCCCCGTTACCTCCTCAGAGGTGGAAGTGGTCTGGTCCACTAAATATTAAGTGGTTTAGAGAAGAGCGGATCCACTCCACTGTGTTTCACAGTGAAAAAACATGCAGTCACATGACCCGTTTCCTGGAAACCTCCCTGCAATCACGGAGGTCAAATGACGCACACCCACCCTTCCCTCGAACAGAAACTATCTCAGATTTCAACACTGCTGACTGATTACAGCTTCAACAATGACTGATTACATTTTCAGCTAGTTATCAGCATTCACTTTATGAGGTGTTAAAATGGAAGAAAAATAAAGCTGATTGATAAAATACTTTAGATTCAGTTAACTTTGAAATTTAATCATCATCAGTGACTCACGTTAAGCTGAAAATAAAATTAAATTCACATGCAAGTGTTTATACATTTTAGTAAACAACCTCACAAACCAAAATTGGACATCCACTGATAATAAGGCAACCCTGTGAGAACTCACACAAACACAATCATAATCCACTTAAACAGATTTTGAATGCCATAACAAACGTAGCGTGGGTTTCAAATAGCCTAATGAGTTAATGTCAAATGTTATGTAACATGCTAGTCATAGGCCCCAGTCTGTTTCGACTTGGGTCAATTGCATTCATGCTGTCTCGTGTTGGTGAATACGAGCTCAAAGAATGAGCCTTTGATATTTGTGGCCATGCTGGGAACAGAGAAAACGATGAATTACAACAGCAGAAATAAATGACCACAGATCCCACACAGAGGAGGAGGAGGAGGAGGAGAGGTAACATGAGGTTTCCATCATCAGGATTTATCAAATTATTGCCATTGCTGACAGATGAATAATGGCTCAGAGAGATTAAACTGATCTGTGCAGACTTTCTCGCACTGTTCAGAAACATGCACGTTAGGTTAATTAGTGACTTAGAGTAAACTGCCTGCAGTCAGTGATAAACTGATGACCTGTCCAGTGGTTTTCATCCAACCTTTCACCTACTGTCAGCTGAGACACGTTCCAGTCACACGTGACCTGCTCTGGATGAGCAGACAGATTTACAATAGGACTTGGATGATCACTTTAATCAGTATCACAATTAATCCTCACAGGTACCTAAATTACCATTCATGTAATGATTACTTTTGAGTGCATGTGTCAAGCAGAATTACTTTCAAAAATCCACTTTGCACATTATACATGAAGTAGAATGGCTATTTTGCCATATTTGCAGTGTCATATTTTCCAGTATCAATTTAGTTGTTCAGCCACATCTTGTTTGCCTAATATAATCAATAGTTTTTGATCAGATTATTCACAACCCTGATGATTCTTGCAGACACAATACTGAAACAAACTGTTGATTTTGCCCAGCAAAGCTTTTTATAGTTTACAAAAAAAGTTAACAAATATCATGGTAAACAGGAAATATGCAAAATTTTAATCCTCTGAACCCCAAGCAGTGTCTGGGTGTCATTTTCAATCACTGTGGCCTCATTTTTCACTTCAATATCAACGCTTTCACCTCTATGGAAACAACACAACCACAGCTAGAGGCAGAGAGAACTCAGAAATGCCTCACAATGTCATAAATCATAAAAAAAAGACATCAAAAGTTGTTTATTTTTTGCTTGATTGTTTCACAAAATTTGAAAAGAAACTGGATTTAACATGTACAACATTTTCCCAAGTGTCTGCAGGTTTTTTGTATACTGGGGGGGGGGGACGGTGACTCTAGATATTATAGATATTTAATAAACAATTATCTTTGTAATTTGTTTCCATACATGTTTCCTTTCTGCTCTGTGTAAAAACAGACTGCAGTTCATCAAAAAAGAATTTGTGTCATTAACTGACTAATGGCTTCACAGTTGTGTCAAAGAGTGCAGATTTTTTAGTTTTTACAGAATCTGGTTACTGCAAATAATTTATTTTTTGGCAATTTTTTAAATGAGAAATGTAAATTTGAGTGATTTTTAAAATGAATTTTAAGCTTAGATTTGGTGTTTTCTCACAGAACAGCATATCAACAAGTAGATAGATAGATAGATAGATAGATAGATAGATAGATAGATAGATAGATAGATAGATAGATAGATAGATAGATAGATAGATAGATAGATAGATAGATAGCTTTATTTGTCATTATAAATAGTTCATGGACTGTTGGAAAGTTGAAGCTCCACTGATTGTTTCTGTTTTTGTGGTTTCTTGCTCAGAAAAATAGAGCTATTTTGGCAACTTTTTTTAACATGTCTCTCAAACCTACTAGCCAGTTTTAGGGTTCAGAGGGTGAACAGATTAACTGAGAAAATAATCTGCATGTTTTACAATAATAAAATAGTGTGAGCTTTTTGGTCAAAGTGCAAAAGCTGTAAACTTACATGGAGCGATGTCATTATACAGAGGGTCAATGTTGTGCAGCAGCTCCAGCCTGGGTGAGGCAAGCCCTTTGCTGTAAGATAAAAGCAGTGTTACCCTTAAACATATGGATACACAACCAACACACACATACACACACACACACCACGTCTGACTCATGCACTGTGAAGCCCACTGGGATCTGTAAATCTGAACCAGCTGGCTGTTGTTCACCACGCAGTCATATGCTCTGACCGCAGTCCACCACAGAGAAAACGCACTGCTCTCACTGACCACAGTGTCTGATAACACAACTAAAATAACTCTCACTCTCCACTGCCTGCCTACTGTTCTGGGCCTTCGTTTGGTTTTTATTCCCCCGGCCGAGCTGTCAGGCCGCTGTGTTTTTTTTACAGGAGAGCCAATTACAACAGAGTGAAACTGTAAAGCAGCAAAAACAAACAGCAGTTTGTGCCCTGTGTTGTTGTGCAGCTCACACGGCAATGCCAGCAGCCAGCGGTCAGCTGACATGCATCAGCCAATCGAGTCAAGTGGAGGCTGTGAGTAGTAGTTTGCGGTCCTGGCTAAGCCTCGATTTTCTGCTGGGGCTCTGCTGCAGCCCTCAATTTCACCTCCTTCACTGTGTCCACATTTAGTTTACAAATATAATATGTCAGTCAAACAGGACGCGGTGACAGCCTGTGTGATGACCTGAACTCACATGGAAAGTACATCTGTGGTCTGCCAACAGCCTCATGTGACTTATCAATTCACTAACAGCTTCTCCAAAACACAGAAGTTCAGCTACACGTGTAATTCAATATATTAGGGTTAAAAGAATTACAACCTCTCAGGTATGTTGCCACATAAAAGAATTTGCAGAAAACTAATTAGCTGATCTAATAGCAGGCTATCTTGGTTCACAGGGGGAAAAAAACGGAGGGATGGAAGGACTACAGATTTGTGTGAGAATGACTGATGGAATTTCCTTCTCTTTGAGCTCCCATTGCCACAGTAACAAAGGGCTTATTGAAGGAGCAGGGGCTCCTACAAGAAAAAGACAGAAGTAGCTGGAGTGAGAGAGCATGGAGGAAGGATCAGAAAGAGGCATAAAGAGAGGGCAGGCTGTCAAACTCAAGAGCTGGTATCACTCTCACTGCAAATTCAGGCCTCAGGCGATCTGCCACCCAAGAAACACTGTCACCCGGGAGCCCAAGTCCCAGACGAGTGAAGCTTCTCAGCGTACTAACAGCTCACCTGACTGTGTTCCACACATTGAATCCATCCAGCGGCTTCGTGGTGTTGGTGCTGCCTCCTGCCAGGCCAACGAGTGTGGGCAGCCAGTCAGAGATGTGGATGAGCTCATGGTTGATGGTCCCGGGTTGTTTCAGTAGCGGGCTGGCGACAAATCCCACTCCCCGGACCCCTCCTTCCCACAGTGACCATTTCCTCCCCCGCAGCGGCCAGTTGCTGCCACCAGATAGTGTCTGACCGCCGTTGTCTGTCAACAGTCACAAGGATGAAGTGTAATGAAAAAGCAGAGAATTTAACATCAGTAAGTAGAAAGATAAAGGCCTAAAGATGACTGGGAGGTCTGTGTGTAATGTTCTGAAAGCTGAACCAACATTTTAAATTTCCACCGGCTGTGGATTTCATGTAGGTTCCAGTTCCAGCGTCACTCTGCTACTCTGTGGAAACTTAACTTCTAAATGTTGATCTTAAACCAGGCAAACATTTTATCTTTCCAGGCCGAAAGTAGATATCTGAGAGATCAAGAAAATAAATATGAAGATGCAAACTTCTGCTGGATAACAAGTGAAGAATAATGTTTCCCCTGAGGTTGGTGTGAGGAAAGGTTTTTGTTCAGAGTCAGATGTTGGATACTGAGATCATAGATGAGGTCTGTGAGGTTGTACTTAGGTACAGTGGTGTTTGCTTACCATCTGAGTTCGACATGTTGCCGTGCTAACATCCATTAATTAGTGTTATAAACAAAGTGCAGCTGAAACTAATGGGAATGTGATTCATTTTGCAGGTATTTGGTCATAAAATGAAGCTCTGGACAAACTAAGATCATGATTAAGACTGATTTAATGGGAATTACAGCAAAAAAGTGTTCACACATAAGACTGTGGAATCCCTCAAGGCGCTATCTTAGGGCCCCTTTTACTTTCCCGATACATTGTTATACTCCACTTTTATATCATGTTCAAATTACCTGAGTAAATTTACATAATAAAAATACTGTAGGGTCATAACCTCAAACTTGTGAGGTAAATTTGTAACACCAATTTTATTTCTCTACTGGAGAGCACTTGGGTTAAACAGCTGTTGTTATAAATGGGCAATATACAAAACGGTGATTTGACTTCACCTGTTTCAAAAAAGAAGTGAAATTGAAATTTCCACATGATGGAAAGTTCATAAATTTTTATTTATTTCCCATTATTGATCCACCCACATCGGTTTCTTTGCTTTTGTGAGGCTGTGGATAATTTTGAATTTGTTTTGTCAGAACTAAAAATTGTTATTTAAAATGATTAATGTAAAAGCTATTCAGAAAGTTGCAGGGAACTTGTGCTAGTCATCTCTGCAGATGCCATTTTGTGTGACGTGTTTCCCTGAATCTCTACAGAGCTGGAGAGTGCAACATGAGCACAGACATATAATAGTCACATTAATTGGAAATACGACAGGTGGAAATAAAACAGAATTTTCATTCTAACCCACTGAACCCCAGAACACCTAAGTGGGTTTGAAAGGCATGTTATCTTTTATTTTTTGCAAAATTGCCAAAATTCCACCATTTACTGGCAAAAAAAGAAGGAAAGAACTGTCAAATGTTCAACTTTCTGATGGTATTTGAATTACTCATCTTTGAAATGCCACTCAGATGGGAAAAAGAGTCACATCTAAGCTTAAAATTGCGATATTTCATTGGCCACAGTATTCTCGTTGACAAATTCCTTTAATATAATCAATTTGCATCAGTCAGATTCGGTAAAAAACAAAAAATTCTGTGCTCCTCAATGTAACCAAGTAGTGAAGACTGACTCAACGGTGGCAAAAATTCCTGGAACATGCAGCTAAACGAGGCTAAACTGCAGTGAAAAAAAAAAAGAGCAAAAAATACACAGAAACTACTTGAGGTGCAAAAAGTTAAGGGATTAAACCTAAGACGAGAACTGACCTCAGCGAGAACATGAATGCATATGAAATTTCACGGAAACCCTTTCAATAAGTGCTGATCAATTTCACTTAAAGCCCTATTTGTCGGCCTTGTTGTGATGCTTGGGGAAACAGCAGAGGATCAGTAAAGTCAGTAGGATTCATCATCCGGGGATCATGAAATTCCGTGCAATCTACTCAACAACAGTCTGGACCAAACTGGTGGAGCGAGCCACAAGCCAGCCTACGTAACCATCCCTAGAGCTGCGAGTTTGGCTAAAAGCAAGTGATATAAGTCATTAAAACAACACAGCAAAGCTCATTGATTTAACAAATGTGTAACATCCAACCATTACCCAAGTGCACACACATGCAGTTAGACGGACTGTCATCATCTCAACTCGTCAGTCCAGTATAAACACACTTGACCAATCGCATCCAGCCTGGGCTCCAGTTTCAGCAGCATGCAAGTCCAGGAAGTAGTCTGTGTCGATTCCCGAACTGTTCTGGAAAAGACCGTCTGCTCCTTAATGCCTTTTCAAGCTGCTTTGTCTCTCTGCAGGCCAATTCTGTCCTTCCCAGCTTCCCCCTAAGTTTCCCTGCAGCTTTCTCACTCATTTGCTTACAGTAAAGTCCCGGTGAGGCAGAAAATTTCATCATGAAGGAAACTCAGGGTGCAACAAGTTCAGGGTCCATTTTTTTTCTGTTAAGGGTGACACATGTGACTCGGTGATAACAGCTTGACCGTGACAAATAAAAACGCAAAGCTGGAAATGTGAGTAATAAAACCATTGATAGAGCTATTTCTGGGCAGGAAAGATGAAATTCTTATGGTCATATTATGGATTACATAAACTCTGCATCATATTTACACAGACGGAGGAGGTAATTGGAGTTTTACCTCTGTGTCAGATCAGCAGAGTCAGTGTCTGCCTGGCATATGGCTCTTTCAAATCAGAGCCAGCCAAATGTGTGTTGGAACAATGAAAGAGGCCACCTACAGCAGCCCACCACAGGAATAAAAACGCTCACACTTTACTTCCACAGCATTGTTTCTGCCTTCTAATTACCCTTTAAAACACAAACCCCCCTAAAAATAACCCTCAAAGGAGTTACCTACTTCAGATGCAAATCATTAGAAGTTCCACATGTGGAAACCTGTGAGCAGCCACATGCTTAGATGCGGAGGTTTAAACCTCATCGTGGTCAGATTGTGGATCGAATCATCAAAGGTCTACAGAGCCTCCAGAGCTCTATATGAAGACATGAGAAAAGCAAAGTTTTCCTCCTTTCTCCTCATCCTCCTTGTAAATCTCCATATGACCCTGAATAAACACTCCTGTTTGAACAAATATAACAAAACACTGCTCTCTAGTGGACAACTGCAGAATTACAGAGGCTATTTTCACTAACTTCTTGGACTGAGAATCACAACCAAATAAACACGTGGCTCATTCTCGCATGGTGATGCATTAATTCAATAAAGCTGTCACTAAGCTGCTACCTGAACTCCTCTCACATGTGGAAAACTGGCTTTGACGCTGCCAGAAAATGTGGTTTTGAGTCTGTTGATATAAAATGTAATTACTGGGCTGATTTTTTTCCATACTGGCACACTAGCAAAGATTGAATAATAAAATTGCAGGAAATTTCCAAGTGTTTCCAGGGATCTGGTTATCCGGTCAGTGTGTAAAACATGATGTTGCTTTGTGGGTTTCAAGATAAATGACAGAAGTATTACGATGAAGCGATACCTGCATTGTGACTAGAAATGTCACTTCCTAAAAAAACATCAACTGTGACTTAAGTAAGAGTGGTTTTGCGTGTTTTGAAAGAAAAAAAGCTTATATTTGCAAAAATATTGGCTTGGATAAGGGGGTTCATCTCACACTACTGCCTGATTGTCATCAACCTAAAATATCAGTTGAATGCCATAATGTAAGACTTGTTTTGAGGCCACATTTTCTTAATTTTGCTCCATCAGTTATATGTCTCTATACGTGGCAAGTAAACAGGTCACTTGTGCCATCTACACTTGGATTGTAGGTCTTTAACCACTTGAACCTCAAACAATTTCTCTGTTTTTGCTCCTGTCACATTTTCAGTCACCGTGGGCTCATTTTTCACTGCAAAAAGCATTTTACAAAGAGCTACAAACAACTGGAACGACGTGTACCAAGTTTCCAAGTAGCCACTGGTGTTACAAATACTGACAAAAATGGTGATTACAAGCTAGAACAAGAAAAGCAGTCAGAGAACACAGTACTCCGCCAAGGCTGCTCAGTTGTAGCATGATTTCCGATGGGCAAGTCCCGATAAGTACGCAGAGGTTGATTTGTAGTAGGATCGCAGTCATGTGATCGTCAGCAGGCAGCTGACGTAGTGTTCACTTGTTGTCATAGTTACAGTGACGCCCTGCTGCTATGTCGCAATGATACAGAAATCTTTAGCAAATCCACGGATCCAGACTACTAGCCACATCACTGCTAAAATCTAATCACTTGGTCCTTGTGTCATTTCTGACCTTCCCTGAAATTTTTTATCCAAATCCGTTTGTCCATATTTGAGTAATATTGCAAACAGACAGACAAACAGACGGACAAATGTACCAATCGTCACATAACTCCGCCGCATTTCTTGGCGGAGTAATTATTTAGCTATTAACATTTTTAAAACCTTTATAAAATGACCATTTTTGACAGTACACTGTTCATCAACACTATAAAGATATTTCACCATTCTGAATGCACCTTCCAACAATTTGCTAAAAATTAGTTCCTCTGTATACAGTTTTGGCGCCATGCTGCATTTATGTCATTACTCAAGTTGTTTAATTTTTCACTCAGTCTCTGTAATCTGTTTTCATACTTGTCTTCTATCTGCTTTGTGTAAACATGGTTGGTCGTTGATGAATCAGTCATGGCTTATCAGCTGCACTGCAGAGCATAGATATTTTTGTTTTTTACTGAATCTAGTGCAGGTGGCTTATTTTTGACAAATTTTAAAATGAGACATGTAGAATAAACTGATTTTGATTAGTTCAAAGACCGTCAGAACGTTGAAAATCTCACAATCTCTCTCTATCTCTCTATGTCTTTACAGTTTCTAGCTCTGATAAATGGTGAGGTTTGGTGATTTTTATTTTAAAGAAAACAGACCTTTCAAATGAAAAGATTTGTGGTTGTGAGAATTAAGCTCTTAGTCGGGGCAGAAAATGTTGTTTGTTTGGGACAGAAATCCTATTACAGAATATGTGCGCTTTATACGACATTTCAGTGCAGAAACACACCTGTGGAGAACACGAGGACCGTGTTATCCCAAAGTCCTCCCTGCTGCAGAGCCTGGGTGATGTTGCCCACCGCCTCATCCATGGCCGACACCATGCCGGCGTACAGCCTGCGATGGGGGTCTTTGATGAAACTGTAGGGGGCCACGTAGCGCTCTGGCACCTGCAGGGGTGCATGGACAGCCTGCAGCGCCACATAGAGGAAGAGTGGCTGAAAGACACAGAGGACAGCATGTAGAGACTGAAAACAGTACAAGGACAGAAATTTAGATTCTTATTGTTACAGATGTTGCACATCCACGAAGGCAGCTGTCAAATCACTGTAAATATGAGAGTTTCTGCCAAAACTTGACACTGATGTTAAGGTTTTCACAGCATAAGAAACAATCAAATTCCACACCTGCAATTTTATTCCTACATCGCCTTGGCAGACAAACCAGTTAAAATGCTTGGCAACTAAAAACACTGTTTGCTTTGTTTTGGTGTCTACACACTCATTTGAAGCATATTTTCACTGTAGAAGTGACAAAATTAAGTATAAAGTCAGTTTCCTGTAAGACAGACGCTGCTCATGACTGTTGAACTGCTAGTGGTGAGACAGCTCCAAGAAACTCTACAGAAATCTTTGGAAAAATATGATGCTTTCTATTGTTGTGTTCAAGTGGAATGAAGTCTGCTGTCGTCTGAATCGACCTGCAGTCAGATAGTTGTGGCCGATAATTGGAGTTTTACAGATTATCAGTAAACTGTTGGATAATTATTGATAAATTAAATGCAATACTTCGGGTCTGATGCAACCTCCTCTCTCTGTCTGTCCTCACTCTGTGGTCTCACAAATGTCACTCAAGGAGAGGCTGAAAAAGTGAACAAGAAACACAATCTGTTGCCACAAACAACGAAATCAGCTCCTCCTCCTCCACAGTGGCTAAGGCTATGCTAACGGCTAGCGGTTAAGTTAAAAGGCAGCCACGAATTAAGCTGAAACAGAGACTGGAGAACAATCATTAATAATGTTATAAGATCTGGACCTTAGTTTGCAATGAAAGTGACAGAGAAGTGAAAGATTAAGAAAATAAAGAAGAACAGGAGTCATAGGAGACAAACTGATCAATCTCAGTCGAGAAGCTCCTAAATGAATCACTCCTATTTCTAGTTCACATATTCAGTTACAGTCACTTCATCAATGGAGAGTCCTAGTTATGAATGACAGGTTCTCTTCTATCACATGCTGTCAAAACACTGCATGCACTGTATATCGGTTCCAAATATCTTTTATTGGCCCTTTTCGATTAGCAATAATCAGCGTTGGCCCTGAAAAAACTATACCGGTTGACCCCTTGACGGTCCATTCAGGTACATTCAGGTTTACCGTTTAAGTACACGATTGAGTTGTAATAATTAACATCAACATCAGAATCTAACGGTATCACTGAGGGTTCTCACAGGTTACATTTATGCGCATGTGTGTGTCACCTTGTTGGAACTGTGTTTTTGGATGAGGCTGATGGCTCTCTGGCTGAGCAGCTCAGTGGAATAGACTCCTTTGTATCCGGTGGCGACCTCTTCACCATCCCTCAGATCCAAAGCACAGCGGGTCAGGTTCAGACCAGAGATGGCATTACAGCGGATATGAGTGTAGTAGTCCTCACTGCCTGTCAGGTAACCTAGGCAACACAGCAGAGCACATCATTTTAAGTAGCCTAGCAAACTGACAGAATAAAGGTGAGAGGCTTTATTCCATCTTAGTCACTGTTTTAGTACTGTCAATAATAATAATGACAATAATAACAATGATAGTAATAAAGTCATTTACTGAGGATAATTAATTCAGATAAAACAATTCAGAACAATAGGATAAAATAAAACCATTCTATTAAAAATACAAACAATAAATAAAAAAACAACTATTAATAACTAACAAAATGAAAATGAAATGTAGAGAATAATCAATTAGAAAAGACAAAACATAATAAGGAATAACTTCTCATGTAAACATCACAGACTTACAGTTAATGGCTTAAATTAAAGAAAACATTTGCATTATTAAATTTACAGGCATTTATAAAACCTGCATGAAAATATATAACATTAAACACAAAAAGTCTTTTAGCACTATTAATTTATTGCACTTATTTTTGATTTACAGTGAATTTACCAAAACATTAAATTATCTGTTTCTTCTTGATCACATGTGAACCAAAGTTCAGGTTGAGAAGTAAAACGTTTGAAAACATGTCTATTAATTACAAAACCTATAATGTGTAGCACCTTACAAATTCATATTTAACATTTTTATAGACTGTAGGAAATCAGTGATTTTAAAACTGACATTTGTGTGACAGAATTTTGTTAATGGGGAACTTGTTACAGTTGTAAACAAATTGTAAATGCTGCAAAGAAGGGCTAGCAAAGATTTATTTTTTATTTTTTCCACCTTCTTTCATTTAGTAAACAGTGTCCTCTTCATGTCACAAACCAGATCATGGAAGCTATGAGTTGATTATCCATCGTTGTTTTCAGCTCTTATAGTGTGCCTTCAGTATATAAGGTTTAAAACCAGTTGTCAGATCTTTCTCTGCCCTGAAATTAGCCTCTCAGGCTACACACAAGCTGTCCTGCTTTCTATGCAGCTTGAGGATGCCAGAAGAACATCTGGGCGTGAAAACATCCCACAGCTCCTTTTGTGAGCAAAAAATAATTATTTATTTACCTCTAAAAAGACAGAACTGATCATCAATCAAAGATAAAGCATTAAAAAAGTGCTGTTATGTAAGTAATAACAGGTCTAATCCAATGATAAGCTATTATTTGTTAGATATTCTTCTAGATATAAAGTTAAATAAATTCAGATATTCTTATTAATCGTTTTGCTGAAGTTCCTCTGATTACCTAAAGCTGTGATAAAACCTTTACAGTTTTATAAATTTCACCTCTGAGATGTTTACTCAACACTATACAAACCAAAATACGTGTCAAAGCCCCGGCGGGTGGGCAGGCAGTCCTTCTTGTACATGCCCAGGTGCCACTTTCCCACCATGTGTGCAGCGTACCCAGCATCCTTCATGAGCTCAGGCAGCAGCTTCTCATCCAGAGGGACGCAGTACGGCTGACAGGGCCAGATGATCTGGTGCTGCATACCCGTGTGGATCTGACGGTTAAACAGCAAACAACACAGTTAGGAAATAAATCCATCTCGTGTTAAAAATGGAACAAAGTTACATCTAAAGAAGGAAACAACAACAGCCTTTGTGGTGACAATGACACAACAAAAGTTTCAAAATGAACATCCCTAAATCAGGCGACATTCTTGTCTTGTTCTTCTTTCCATCAACGGCCAGATTAGTTTCTTTCCCCTGGAACATTCTCATAAACCAAAAATAATTATTCTCTGAAGTAAATGTGCAGCAGGAGATCATTATCATCATGCAGTGGAGGCTCAGAGTGATTGGGTTCACATTTAGGTCAACGTTCTTTTTAATTCTCATTTGATTTGAATGAACTGGTCAAGTTTATGCTAAAGCACAGCTGACATCAAGCAGCTATAGGTAACAGTTTCCTCTTAACTGAATAACAAGTAGTAATATTTTCTTCTGATATGGACTAGAAAATGCCAACTAAAGTTAAAAACTGTGAAACAATTAATGATTGAAATGATTAGTGATGAAAAGAATGAACATTTATATTATATTTCATTCTTGTCCGGTACCACTGTTTTTCTATACTGTAAATGTTTGTGCATACCACAAAGTAGGGCTGCAGCCATAAATCAATAAATTATCATCTAATAAATAAATCAATTACTATTTTGATAATCAATTAATTGATCTCAGTATTCTTTAAGAGGACAACATAGAAATTATCTGATTCCAGCTTCTTAAAAGTTAATATTTACTGATTCTCTCATCCTCTATGACAATAACCTGAATAATTTTGGTTTGTGGTGAAAACAAGACTTTTCAGGATGTTGTCTTGGCTTCTAGGTAACATTAGGTGTTCATAACTATATGCCGTTTTATTGTAGGGTTCTGTAGTTAGATAAGCAATGCTGGCTATGGACAGAATTCTCTGTGTTTTTTTAAAACTATGTCTGATTGCTATTAGTCATTTATTTTGGCTATTGTATAATAGGACTCTGTGAGTGAACTTCCTCCCTCACCAACACTTGCATCTCATCTCCTGAACTATTTAAAGTGTCATTCATTCAAATTATTATTGAATTAAATGACCAGTATTTTCATGCACATATTGCATGTGCATGTGACTGCAGTAGTAAATCACCACCAAACTACTGGTCTAGTGATCCTGCACTCACTGTGACATTAATGTGGACTGAGCAAATAATGGAGGGATGACAGTACAGCGTCTCACACTTTATATTAATTTGACCCTGAAATAACTTTAAAATGATCAGGTTAAAATCTAAGGATTTCTGGGCTGTGAAACGCCGTTGATCCAGTAAACCTCTGGGACCCAGCAGGGCCTGAACCACAGGTCTTTGGAGGCGGCAGGACCTCACCTGGTACCTCCCGGTCATCAGCTGGTTCCTGGACGGGGTGCACAGCGGCTGGACGTAGTAGTTCTCCAGACGGACTCCTCCGGCCGACAGTTTGTCCAGGTTGGGCGTCCTGATCTCTGAGCTGTGATAACCGACATCGTACCAGCCGAAGTCATCCGCCAGGACGAACACGATGTGAGGCTTCTGAGCCGCTGACGCCGCTGGAAGGTTTACGATGAACCCCGCGATGATGATCCAGTGAGCTGCCTGCCTTCTGCACTCAACCCTCATTTTCTTATTTACCAACTAAACAAGGCTGCTTTTAGTCAGACAAAGTCAACATGGAGGTCCGTCTGCCTCCGTTTAGCGGTGGAGGAAAACTGAGGAAACGAGAGCATTAAACGACGGTCCTAACGAGAAGCTTTTACTGCTAAAAAATGAAAACAAACTCAGCATATATGGAAGTTTTAAACCTTCTGGCTGTCACTTCCCTGTTCCGCAGGTTGAAAACACTGCCTCGACCGCAGCAGCCAATCAGATTACTGGAATTCACAGCGAGTCATGTGATGTACGGAAGCCCAGATGGCAAACGGTTTTCAAAGTAGTAAATAAAAACTTCATAAACAATTGCATTTCAACAATGATTTTGCAATGATAGAACTTATTAGAATAAATATTGTTGGTCATAATAAATTAGGAACGTACCTATATATATTTAACATTACATTTATTTCTGCATTTGATTTTAATATTTATGTAAATAATATTGTATTGACAAAGGTAAATATTTTTTTTCTTAATATTATTTTCGTGAATGACAACCACTATCAAAGTGTAAAAGAAATAAAAACAACACTAGCAATCATTATAGTTATTACTAACATTTTATTTACTATTGTATATAGTAAAGTATATAATACAGTTTTTTTAAAGTTTATATTGATATATTTTTATTTGTATTATGTATATTGTTGTATTTACTTAATTGTTAATAGTTTAAATAATTCAACAATAATAATTACTATTATTATGTGAAAGATAACTAAATTAATTTGCATCTTTTAAGAATTATTATTATACTATTGTTGCCCTAATACACTTTCTAGTTGAATATAAATATCGTATAATAATAAATTAGGAACCCTTTAAGTTTCTGCTTTGGACTGTTCATCAGACAAATCTAAGTATTTACAAACCCCACTTTTTCACATTTCAGACATTTTTGGAGAGAAGACAGATAACAGATGAATCAATAATGAAAATAACTGTTATTTGAAGTAGTACATTGGATGTAGTGTTAAAGTAGTAATATATCTAGTACTATTTTACATTGTATATTTCTGATATCAATACTGATATTCTTATCAATTTCTTATTTATATATTCTAAATTGTATTGTACTATTCTAAAGTCTACATATGCATATTACACAGTTTACTGTATATACTATAAACTAGTGAATGGGAGAGGAGAGGGAAGACAGTGAGTGAAATGCTTTAATTATCAAGGCATTAATGTACATATTAGTAAAAAAAATAATTACAAAAGATTTACAAAAAAATCTTTGTACAGTTTGCAAACACTCTCTTTCTTTTGGATATTGGTGTTTCTATATTTTGTTCCACTTTTCACAGTTCCAAAGTGCTCCTCTGACTGTAAAAAAAGAAGCAGCAGCAATTCTTTTTATCCGAAGAGCACAAAAGCCAGATTTCATTCAATACATTTAGCACCTTTCTATCATTCAACTATTCTTCACGTAAAGGAAACAGTTGACACGTAAACCTTATCTTTCTCTTTATGGAATTACAAAAAGACAATTATTCTTCCAATACTTTAAGACACTGTGGTACAAGAACTTCACAGTTGTTGCTGCTCAGAAACACATTCATAAGACTTCACATAATCTGTTTTTACTTCTTCCTCGTCAAGAGAAAGTTTGTTTTGCTCCTAAACTGGCCACTGATCTGAGGATGTGGAACAGTTCAGCACATGGTTTTCTTTCCACGCCATACTCTTGTTTATGATCACATGAGGATTGTTCTTCATTAGCTGCTGAGAAACTGATCGAGGACGGCCTGTGTCTATACTTTGCCCTTTGCCTTCTTCTGCAGCCGGGTCCGTGTGGGCTCGGTGAGGACTAAGGGCTCCTGGATGACCATGGCTTGATATTTCCTCGCCAGCAGTTCCACCTCCACCTTCTGGCCCACAGAGCACAGCTCCAGAGGCAAGTAGGCGAACGCCAGGCTCTGCTGGCTGCTGTAACTGTAAGCTCCAGACGTTGTGTTTCCAACCACCTGAAAAGGAGAACAAAGGATGCTGGCTGAGTGTCAAAAAAACACAAAACAACCAACTAAATGGACATGATCTATGACATTCTGTTGTTTCTAACCTTGCCATTGTGCCAGATGGTCTCATTCCCTTCAGGGTCGATATCGTCTGTATCCAGGGAGATGTAGGACAGCTTCCTCTTCAGGCCCTTGGCTTTGATCTCCTGAAGGGCTGCTTTGCCAATAAAGTCAGCAGGCTGGACAAACAAAAGACACAAACCATATGTGTTCAGGTTGTGAACTTGTTCCCAGTTGCAGAAGAAATACAACATGAAATGTTTGACATGAGCAGCACCGTTACCTTGTTCAGTTTGATGAAATAGTCCAGTCCAGCCTCCAGAGGGTTGGTGTCACAGTTCATCTGTAAACAACAAAACGATCTGATTAACAAAAAAGCATAACCTGAGCTACTTAAAGGTACAGTTTGGGAAATATGCCTTTAGACTGTAAACATCACACTGTGAAGATGGATCCAATAAAATCTGTGGCACCAACAGGCTCAATTTCATTTTCGATGAATATGTTGAGATTAGTTGTTTGGTCAATAAGATAATTACTTTGCTGTCATCGAGGAGGAAAGAAACTAGAAAATAGTCATATTTAAGAAGCTGAAATCAGAGTAATTTTTTTCTTCAAAAATAACTCAAAAAAGTTTCAGGAATAACTCAATAGTTGACAACTAATCAATCCAACAGGTGCTTAAAAAATTGAGGTGTGAATGCGAGTGTGATTGGCTGTCTCTATATGTAATCCTGTGATAGACTGGTGACCTGTGCAGCTGCCTTCGCCTCAAGTCAGCTGGGATAGACTCCAGCCCCCCTGCAACCCTAATGAGGATTAAATAGTGTATAGATAATGGATGGATGTTTGAATATCAAAGCTCAACAACCAATATGGCAGATCATCAAAAACACTAAGCTAATTTGTCTGTCTTACGTTCCTCAGTAGTTCTTCTGCTACAAAATCCAATTGATGTAGTTCTGTTTTTTGAAATCATATGAATACATGTAAAGGCACACTGGTCTCTGTTCTCACTGTTCTCATCATTTCAGCATAAAATAACCAGGTTTAAGGAATTTAATACGCTGTAAAAATTCTTTTTATGTTTATTTTGACTAATAAGGCCAGCAGGTAAAGTGTACTTTATTTTGAGAAAACATGTAATTTCCCCATGTGAATAATGAACTGGTTAAAAATGTACAATTTCAGTAAACCTGGATTTTCTTTGGTTTATTGCAGCCCTAGAGCAGCCATTTAGCTTAGCTTAGCATAGTATACATAAGGTGAAACAGCTTGCCTGTGTTGTTCCAAAGCTCACTAATGAACACAGTATTTCTTATTGTTTCATGCCCTACAGAATCACAATGAGTTGTTATGTGCCAACTATTTCTTGCCTGGAAATGTCATTGTGTCCAACAAACTTCAAGGAAGTCCCCCAAACCACCCCCAGACAATTTTAGGTCGGTTTATTCTTCAAATGTGATGTTTTTGTTGATGCTGTAAAGTATAGATATAGGTTGAAAAGTTGTGGGGAGAGAGAGCCATATGACAGCCACCTGATCTGAGTGTTAAGCCACCAGATGCTTCATAGGTGGACATTTTTCTTACCTTTGGACAGATCCAGGCTAACTGTTTTCCTCTGCTTCTAGACTTAATGCTAAGCTAAGCTAACCATGTAGCCAACAGATATGAAAATGCTGCTAATCTTCTAATCTCACGCTCAGCAAGAAAGTGAACGTGGCTAATATGTCCGTATTTCAGACTATCCCGTTACAGGTTTTGTTTGTGTACCTCAGCTCCCCAGCCTCTGAAGCCCTTCTCCAGTCTGAGGGAGTTCATGGCGTATGTGCCGAAGTTGTCGATGCCTTCGTCTTTTCCTGCTGCCATGATGGCCTGATGCACAGCTGCCATGTTCTTCTGGTCAATGTAGAGCTCCCAGCCCAGCTCACCTACACACATATAATATCACCTTAGCCTGTGTTCATATACACACAGCACCAAAAAACATGTCTAGTAAAAAATCTGCATATTGCAATCTAAAATGTATGGACGCTACTAAAAGACAGGAATACGTAAGTTATACAATAAACATAAAATATTCATGGTAAGTGGAAATTATCACACTTTTTTTGATTCAAAGTTCTGATTTAGTTTCCTCATAATTTTGACTTTGTGAATACAATGTATGTAGTTTGACTTTATTGACTTTGTGTCTAATATCTGAATCGGTATCCTGTATTGTTGTCTCTATAATAATGATGGTTTGAGAAAGTCCTAATACCAACTTAACATTTGTCATCATTAATATCGGCATTTCAAAAACTCGCCTCAGTAATTCATAACATTCACTTAACATTTCATATTTTTGCCTCACCGAGTCACAGTATGTCAGTCTGACTGATTTCATTTCAATATCTCAAACTTCTTCTGAGTAACACTGACTTTGAATCTAATTGTTTTGATTTAGTATCTTTTATTTCTGTCATAATAAGTCATTATACTCACTTAGAATTGCATGTTTTTGACATAATGTCAGTTTGACTTCTATTGTGTCAGTATGATATCATTCGGTCATAATTTTGACTTAGTGCCTCATTGTGTCACTAATATTGTATCAGTCTATCATCATTTAGTCTGAGTCAATCATAATATCTATTTGGTATCTAATATTTTTCACTTGGTGTTTGGCATTTCTGTCTCGCAATTTTGACTTGGGATGTCATAGTCTTTAGTGTATCAGTGGTGCCTTATTTTAGTCTGAGTAAGTCATCATTTTTACTGTCTGGGTAACTCTGAATATTGACTTTGTATCCATGATTTTACACTCAGGATGCTGTATTTCTATCACAATAAGTCAGAATTTTGACTTGGTAGGTCAAAGTTTGACTAATAATGTCAAAATTCTGTTTCAGTAACTCATATTATTAACTTTGATTCAGATGTTTTTGACCTGGTGTCTCACGGTCAGAGGGTAAGTCATAATAAAGACCCAGCAAAAATTACCTAAAAAAAAGTCTAAACTGATGCAACACAAGTATTTTTATGTACCTTGTCTAGTCTTTCATGTTTTGTTTATGGGTTTTCACAGACTAAAGAAGATTTAACTTGCACCATCTGCTAATTCTACTTTTATTTAAGTGATATTTTTCAGAAGAGTTATGATTCCTCTCCGGTAAACCAACAATCTGCTTGACCTGTTTGACAAAAAGCACAAAGTGTACACTACCAGTGTAGGAGATCCTGATGGCCCGGACAGTGACGCCAGCCAACTCAATGGACTTGCAGTGGAGAAATTTGAATCCAGCATCACTCATATCCTCATTTGTTAGTTTCTGGAGAACTTTGCGCGAGTCTGGTCCTGCAATGCCGAGCACGCCTATATCATCTGTGACGTTGCTGATATCGACGTCATATCGGCCCTCTACAGCTTCTCTTTCGATCCACCTGGGTCGAGTTAAAATCCACAGAGAAAATACACTTGAATACTGCATCATTAACATCTCTGCATATTTTACATCTGATACATTTCAGTTTATCGGACAAATATACTTTCTGCCATGAGTTCTAAACTTCACAAGCTAATTTGTGACCACCAGAGGTCACTGCATAATTTAAATTCCCCTTCTCTTGTTCAGGCTGTGGTAGAGTTGGTTACACTGAAGGAATGAAGATGAATGTTTTAATATACCTCCTCCCAATTGGAACAAAAGGAGGGGCGTTGTGTTAGCAGCTGCTGAAAGGTTTTAAGTTTCTACAAGATAAAACTGTGAGAGAGTTTTATTCAGCACAGCTTGAGGTTCAACTCTGGCCTGGGTATGTGAGACTAAGAAGGAAGAGTGTTTGCTTATCTATGAACACTATGAGCTCTATGTGGGGAGGTGAATACTGGACATGTATCTCCAAATGTGCACGTATGTACGGTTTTGGTCATTAAGCACTGATTAATTACTGTTAAAATGCATGAAAATGCTGCCTCAAAACTGGCATTTCTTATGAAATGAAGTCCTTATGATAGCAGAACACCATGCTTCTGTAAAATCTAACTACAACTCACTCTGTTGCAAAGAAGGAAGAGGTTTTTTTGTTTAAATTTAAAGGCCTCATCGAGTGACAGTCAAGTTTTTAACATGTGCATATGATGATTTTATATGCTAGAAGACATCATGAATGAAATAAGCAGTCAATGTAATGATGAAGCATTTCCACATTTTTCATGCTAAATTAGCTGCTGCTAGTCTGACTATCTAAAATGAGACTGTTCCTGTGCAGATGGTTTGATGTATTTCACCTGAGGTCATGTAGCTCTGACCCCGAGCCTGTGATGAGCAGGAACTTTCCTGGTTCCAGCTGGGTGATGGTGACCTCAGCGTAGACTCTCCCATTGGGTGTCAACATGTGGCTGATATTAGTTAAGCCCACCTGAAAACACACAAGTTAAAGGACACCGTCAGAAAGACCATTTGTGGAAAGATACTGGATCTGGAACCAGCAGACTCCTAATTTTTATTACACATTTCCTGCTATGGCAGCTGAACAGTTTACGTTGATGTTCATGAAGCGTACATGTGCTCTACCTTGGGCATGGTGTTAGCGAACAGGCGATCCAGCAGCTTGTGTGAGTCCTTTCCCTTCACGATGAACTTTCCAAAAGGCGTCAGGTCGATCACTCCCACCTTCTCCATCACCAGCCTGCACTCTCTGCCAACTGGTCCGAACCAGTTTGTGCGTCGGAAACTGGGCCTGAGCACAGCAACAAATCATGATCTCTTTATTTCTCAGTCAATTATGTTAACAAGTGGTAACTTTTTGTATTGGCATTTTTTGTATTAGGTTCACTGTGAAACTGTTGTATGAGTATAATGTATGAACACTGGCCTACTGCTTACAAGACAGAAAATAATAAAGCAGCATTGGATCAGATGCTGTCTGTTGAGTGGGTTGTCGGTTCAATCACTGGCTCCTCTGTTTGCTAAAGTGTCCTTCGGTACAACACTGAACTCCAAAGTTGCTGCCGATGGCAAGCAAGCACCTTGCATGGCAGCACAGTGTGTGTGAAACATATTTTAAAGTGCTTTGTCGAACTTTGCTAAGGTTAAAAGGTTCTAGTAAAGACCATTTACCATATTAACAAACGTTTAGAGTTATGCTAGCAGTTCTGCGAGGATGCAAGCATTAATCAATTGCTGACATAACATGCTAACAATGACACACAACACGAATATGTACAATATTAGTTTAACTTGTTAGCATGCTAACACTGCCTAATGAACAGTAACCACAAAGCACAGTTGAAGCTTTGATCAGACTTCCTTGTGGAGGCCCAGACAGACAGCTACAGAAACCACAGACTCAATTTTCACTATAAACCCTGTTTCCACACATCATTGTATTATATTTGTATTATTATATTATACGGATTATACGCTCATGTGTATGATGCAAGGAAAAGCCTCTCTTTACAGATAGAAATTTCACTGCAACCAGGGGAGAGAAGCAATTCTATCGGATTTTATCATCTAATTTTATGGATTATGCACTTGAGCAAAAACAACACATAACGCAAAATTAAGTGAGGAGGTTTGGCCTGCCAAGTGTAAGCTTGTTTGTGAAATACTTATACATAATATATATGAACCACTGTGCATGCACTCTATATGTTACAAAACTAGCATGTGTAAAACTAGCTCAACTAGCTTCTCTGTAATTACATGTTTAAAATGGTCACACAGCTGAATAGAAGGAATTACTCAAACACACCAGAGATAACAAAGGTTCCCATAAGAATGAATTTGAGTTCCAAACGTCTCGCTAACATACACAGAGCGTTGTGAAAATTAAGCCTTGCAGACTCTGGTGGAATTGTGGGTGTGGCAACATTTTTGTCACCCAAATGCTAGCAGACCCCTCATGTTAAGTATAAAGCCTTGATTAAACTCCAGTGTGAATGAGTACACGGACTGCTGCTGACATCACTTGATTGTTAGTACATCATTATTTTAGTTGGCAGTAGTCTGCTTGGAGGACAGTACAATTCTACAATTTCATTTAGCAGACCCTTTCATCTAAAGCAACGTACATGAGAGTAGAACAACACGAGGTAGGTAAGAGGCACAGCACTAAGGACCTTGCCAAAGGCTGTGCCAAAGTCAGGGTGTCAGTTACTGATCTATCCAGCTGAGAAAGTGTTGCAAACATATGCAATAGAACGCATACATATACACCTTACTACCATTTGTGTGCACTATTGTCCTAATTTTAGGCTGCAGACCATCACAGACTTGGGTAGATAAATTTATGTCACACAGACAATCACACACTTGTAGATGCAAAAGATATAAGGACCAATTCATGCATGAAAAAGGATGCACACGAGCGTTTGTCCAAAATTTCATGGCAGTTGATCCAATACTTGTGGAGATATTGCAGCATGGAGCAAAGCTGCTTGCACGGCTAAAAATACATCATGGGTAAAAAAAGGGAAATGAAAGTTACATTGTAAGATTATGACTATGGAGTTTATATTTGTAGAGACTAAGACGTCCATGTCACAGTTATGAGCCAAGTACACAGCTTATAAGAGGGCCAACTGGATTGTAGACTCAAGGTCTGGCAGGAGTCCACACACTTGGCGGATTATCTCAGGAAATCAGCGACTGTGTGGTTTAGAAAAAAGACTGGGATCCTACATGTGCACCCACATGTGTTGTTGAACATTAGCAGCTGTCCTGTTCTTTCAATGAGGCATCTAAATGGTTCTCTTGTGCTGCTGCTTACAGTTAGTGAGACTGTTCCATGATGTGTAAGCTGAAATAACTGAACTTAGGATGTCCCCCTATTTTTACTCAAAAACAGTATGTCCTTATTCTGACAAATACAGACACAAGCCAGTGGTCTTTCTCACACACAAGGATGATTGCTATGTGTATGTTGCATGTACTCTTGGAAGGAATTGTGATGCTAATCTACAACACTGTACTCATCTACCACCACTATATTCTTTGTCTTTGACCACAGCAATGACAGGGCTTTGTAAAAACAAGAAAGTAGGAATGAGTGATTGCTGGCTAATTACAAGACTGCAGCAAATAAATGATAGGAAGTGACAAAAGTAATGCCCAAGAACATTTTCTTCAAATGACTATTTGAGGAAATGACTACAAGTAGCTGACCTTGCCAATAAGACAAACAGACACTGTTAGATATGGACAGTCTTACTTGTATCCGGTCTCATCTCCAGGTTTGTAGAACCAGTGGGGTTGTTCCCAGCCAGCATGAAAGCCCATGGATCCTTTGTCCTTCAGCAGCTCATAAACACCGCTTGTCCTTGAGGTTGGCCGGCCAGCAAAACGCTCTTCCTTGGGATAACCAACTGGAGAGACCAACAAGATGTGTTTCAGTGACAGTAAAGAGACAAGGCTTTGTCCCAGGAAGGCTGAAAGCAGTGTAGTCATCTCATGTTCTTCTTACCCACATTGTTGTAGCCATAGGACTCTCGAGCTTTGGCGCACGTAAAAGGTACGTCTGTCCACTTGCCGTAGCGGTTGGGGTCGCATTCAATCAGGTCATAGGGAGGCTCGCCATTCCTAATCCAGTCACTGAGGAACTTACCCATTCCACCAGCATGGATAATTCCATACCTGAAAACATAAAGTCCATGCATTGACCCTTTGACTTTTGCTTGAGTGTAGAAATACCATTTGTGTAGGGCTGCAATCTTCCAATTATGTCTAATTTCATCAACCGTCCAAAGATATCCCATGTATCATCATAGAGGAGTAGAGGAAATCAAAAATTATTGAATTTAAGGAGCTGCAATGAAAGGAATTTGCCTTTTTTATTTGAAATATTACTCAAACCAATTAACCGATTATTAAAATAGTTTGTGATTAATTTAATACTTGACAACTCAACAATTATGTAATTAATCGTTGCAGCTCTAACCCGCAGCTATCTCCAACCCCATGTAAAATGCCATCCTGAGCATCTGGAATGTCAAAAATATTTATAGTGCAACATGGAAAGTGATTTTGTCACTCTAATATGTGGTGTAATCAAAAAGTTCTGGAACGGCACCAAAGCGCATCAGGCGCATGATCATTGCTCAACATTTACAGGGTTGTGTATCATGAATTCGTCCCCCAGGGTTGATGTCCTGAGGCAGCTGAAGGAGAACACTCAGCACAAAAGATCTGAAGCATGGCCTGTGGCATGATTTATCAATGAACTCAGCACCATAGCACAAGTTTTCTGGTCACAACAACAGAGTAGTTTCTTCCCACCCACACACTTATCAGATTTGTCTCCCAAGATATCCTTTCTATCAAGTTGAAGGGTTGTCATTTTAACAGTTTTAGGGATTCATCACTCATCACAGATGGTGCTTAACATGTTGGCATGATGGTATTTCCAGGGAGGTTACAAGCAAGGCAGGAGCACTGGGAGCAGAGTATCACTGCACAAGTAGACTTCTTCAATTGGAATGGCAGCCAAATTTGAATCAGATATATTTGGGGTATTTATAGGTCAATCTTAGAACCTTTTGATCAAACCATGTTTTATCCTTGGTCTCACACCCATTTGCTAAACAACTATGCTCTAAATTTAAAACCTCAGTCCTCAACATTTTTCTAAATCTGAATGTTGATTCACCTTGGCTGTCAAAGATAACAATAGCCTTAGAAATTTTAAGTTTTAAAGTAAACCTTGATAGATCAAGGTTAGGTCAATCAATGGACTGAAATAAAAAGACTTAACTGGTGTTACTTTAGACCTGCACCTGCTGCTACTGCAAGCTATTACTGGCTTGCAAAGATGCACCTCACAGTTTGAGCCCTGATTTCATACACACCCAAAGCCAATGGCAGTCCAGTAGTTGGAAACTCCCTGATGTGGTCCAACCATGGGCAGCAGGTCAGGGGTGTATGTGATTGGTCCAGACACAGTGTTAATGATGTCAGCTTTCTTCAGCACAGGGACCATCTCCATGGCCATCTCAATGTGCTCCATTATCCTGTCAAGGTCTGACTCAAACAGCTCCTTGCCAAAGCCTGCAGCGCCCAGACAAGAAAGAAAAAGAAAAACACAGTTATATGTAACCCTCTGAGCTCCAAGCAGAGTAGTTGTGTTTGGCTCCTGTCACATCTTTATTCACTGCATTATATAAGTCCTGCACCACTACGGAATTAGCACAACTATGGCTAGAAGGAGAGAGAACTCAGAAATGCCTTTTGTGCAGTATGACACAGTTACAGTACAGCCCTTATTTTTTTTATGATATTGAACTACTTACAATTTAAATTACTTTCCTGAATGTCTTTCCTTTTATCTCCTGCTTGCTTGAAAATATCAAAAACATCCCTAAATTTTTATCATGTGAATGTTTATTGCAACTGAATGGGTTCATAGTTACAGTGACAAGTGCAAAATCTTTTTTTTTCTTTATTAACAAATATGGTTACTGCAAAATGTTTATTTTTGAAAAATGTTTAAATAAGACGTAGAATAAAGTGATTTTGATGAACTCTCGATTTTAGGCTTAGATTTGGACATTTTTTCGCATTGAACAGCACACAGATAAGCAGTTCGAAGACCACCTCACTGTTGAAAATCAAGCAATTCAATCTGTTTTTACTGTGATTTGGGCAGCCATTTTTAATCGAATAATATGTCATTACAACCCAGATTTTGGGATTCAGAGGGTTAACCTATAAGACATGTAAAAAATGTGCAAAAATATAACCAATGAAGGATTCTTAATAGATCCTCCAAGGCAGACAAACCTGGAGGTACTCCCTCTCTGACCCACGAGTCCTGCAGCACCATCTTCTCCATCTTCTCATATGGGCCAAACAGCAGACCGTCTCTCTCCTGACGCAGGTAGTAGGAGGCCTCCAGGTCCCTGATGACAGCCAGCTCCTTCTTCAGAGCCTTCACCTCTGGTACTGTGGCAGTCACCACGTACTGGTGATGCACCGGGATGGTGGGGTGTTCAAACCCAATCATCTTGCCCACCTCGCGGGCCCAGAAACCTAAAAACCAACAGAGATGTCAAATGTCAAATCAGCTGAAAAACAAGCTAAAGCTGGCAGTCCCTCATGTCTTTACCAAATGGGTGATGTGTTCAGAAGTGGCATTGAGTGAATGCATTGATCTTTTCATCTAAATTTCAGGAAGAAAGTGTACTTTCCAAAATGACAAACTGTTCTTTTGAGGCTATCTTGCTTCCACTGTATGATTCTATGGAAAACTGGCTGTACAACTGGTAACATTATGTCCTAACCGAACCCTCCATTGCATATACATTTTATGGGGCCTATAAAGTAGAGTTGACCTCTCCTGGTGGACACACAAAAGTCTGATGAATGAATCTGTTTGGAAGCAAGGTGTCACACCTCCTGTAACACCTCCTGCAGCACCTCCTCTCTTTATAATTTGTTAGCTACAATTAGAAGTAGACGAGAAAATAAACACTTTAACATTTAGGATTTACCCAGTGGGTCATAAGTTATACAGAACAGGGCACATAAACCATCCTGTGGTTTTAAGGCTGAGATTTAAAAATCAAATTTCCTATTTCAACCCATGCAAACATACAGATGCATCCAAACAACCAGCAACAAAAATAGACACTCAGCAAACACAGACAAAAAAAAGGACGTGCAAATGTGAAAATGCCCCTTATTTAATGTCAGCCACAAGAAGCTAAGTTAGGAGTCACACCACAAGGATCTAATGTGGAAACATGCCAGCATTTAGGAGCCAAGCACAAATGCAAACAGGGGCTCAGAAAGTATAGCGTATGATTTAAAGGTTGTGTGTATATTTTGCAGTCTGTAAAGGAGCTCTAACAGTTAGAAAAACAAGCCACACTATTATTTCAGAAGTCTCAAAAAGAAACATGAAATGAAACAGCAGTAAGCCTCAGTGGTTTACAGTGGTGTACATTATGTAACAACAGCAGTTTTCCCTCATGATGTTGCAGTGTGCAGTAAGCAAATGATATCAGGCTGAAGTCACCTAAAGAAATGTTGGTGTACAAGTCTGAAACAGCAATCTCTCCTTGATTGGTGAATAAAGACTGTCAAACTCCTTATCTAATGCAAACTCTTTCCACTTAAAAAAAATATTTAGGTACCTAAAGTACAGCACATCCTGGTTTATAAATTAACAGCCACAAAACAAATATGCTGTATTTAGAGTCTCTCACTGGGATAGTGAAGGATCAGTGTTCCAACTCAGCTGCTGTGACCTGAAGTGTGAATCTGAAGCCAGCTGGTGCACTTCGACCTGCTGATCTCTGTTGCTGTCTTCAGCAGTGTGTTGCAAAAGTAAGTTTTACTAACATCGCTCTTCGTTTTTTAAATTTTTGCCTTCCAAATTATGTTAATCTTTGTTACCACATTCAAATCTGCAGGTGATTGACACTGTAGGATCTACTTATACACCATTTGTGAACTCACGGATGGATTAGGGGTGCATTCACACAATACTGATAAGATCCCAGGCTGTTTATGCAGGAACCTGTTTACCACATGCCTGTACACAGGGCCGATTAACTGAATTACCAAGGAAAAATAGATGAATGGAGTCAACCAGTTCACCAAAATAAAGCAACCTCTGAAAACAAGGCCAGCTTTGTCCACATCAGCTGTCCGCACAATTGAAGTGCTTTTCAGTTTGTGGTTCTCAACTCGGAACAATCAGAACAATTTGTTCATAACGTCACAAGCAAATCAGTGATTCATTATATTTATTGCATTTATAGCATTGATGGTATTTCTGTAGTTAGCTGGCGTATGTGGAAAGATTTGCAAAATTAGACTGACATACTCAGTCAGCTGAAACTTCTACTGTAACACAAGGGAGACTGCAAAAACTATAGTGTCATCTATGCATAAAGCAAGCAGAAAAAACTGACTGAGCCAAAAGTAATTAATAAACAAATCACACAATAAAAAGTAGTTGCACGTATTTCTAAAGTAAACATATGAATTATTTAGCTAAATGTAATTAATAAACAGTTAAATTCCAGCTAGCTAAGATAAATGGTGGGAATAATTAGCTAAAAGTCACGAATAAATAGCCTAATCATAGCTTGACTGAATTAATTGATTAATTTTAATATGGCAAAACATAAGTGGATATAGGTGAAATATCATGTTAATTAATGAAGCTATAGCTAAACACTTCGGACAGCTAAAAATCATGGATAAACTGTTCAATTAAAATTGATACACGGTTTAAAAAGTTAGCTAAACGTAACAGATAAGTGGTCTAAATAGCAGTCTACAAATAATTAATAGATATCTAAAAGGATGGATAATCAGGTAGAAAAGTTACATAAAAGTAGGCTAATAGATAAATGTTTGAAATAGAGTCAAGTAATGTGCAACAGGCTGCTAATAGCTAACTAAAAGTAATGGGTACACGTTCAAAAAGTGAGCTAAAAAAACTGCGAAAATTGTTTCAATGGATAAACAGGGGAAATAGTTAGTAAAAATTGGAAAACTGGTCTAAATAATGACAAAAAACAATGAATAAATAGTTAAATAATTGGATAAGCTGCTTCAGTAGTAAATCCATAAAGAGACAGTAAAGTTAACCAAGTAGTAGAAAATGGATGAAATAGTTAGCCAGTAGTTATGGACTAATGGTAAATATCATGATAATGGATATACGCTGAAGTAGTTGACTGATAAACAGACTGAAAAGTTAGCAAAAAGCAAGCTAATATTAATTAACAAACCACTGACAAAATAAATAAAAATAATGTAGAAAATTATAGAAATAACTGAATAATGGGTCAAACTATTGTCATTTTATTGTAATGGATGGGTGAAATTGCTAGCTAACAGTTGTTGCTAAATAGCTAAATAGTTGATATCAAAGGATAAACTACAGAATTAAAATGGATGAACAGTACAAAATATTAGCTAAAAGTAATGATTAAATTATCTAAATAGGGACCTAAATGTAATGAAAAATCAGTTTAACAAACAGATAAACTACTTGGGTGCTCATACATAAAAAAAAAATAATATTAGCTTAAAGAAGGATAATGGATAAATGCTTAAATACCTGCAAGTAGTTGACAAACAGTTGAAAATGGTAAGCAAAAAGTAATAGATAAGTGAGCTAAAAATCATGTAAACTGTTAATGTTGTTAAAATGGCTATTTAGCAATTAAATATGGAAGAAGAGTTGAAAATAAATGAATACTAATTGAAATATTTGTAATGTAGCTAACTGGCTAAAAACTGGTAAAGGTAATAGATAAACGTCTGAACTAGTTGACTAAAAGTAATGGACAAACAGTTGAAGTATGTATCAAATGAAACAGCAGTTAAAATAGTAAGCTAAAACTTATCGACAACTGAAATAAATGATGGATAAACAGTTAAATTAAATTAACACCTAAATTAAATGGGCAAATAGTTGAAAATAATTTTCTAAAAGTAATGGATACATAGTTGAAACATCAATTTTCTGTTATTGCAAATGCTAAAATGAAGGCAAACTTCAGCAAATCTCCTGTCATGGTTTGTACTTCCATATAATACTAAACACTACTGTACTAAACAGCACTGGGTGCAGGGTATATCAGACAGAAAAGGTTTGATCTGAAGGATATTGTTGATAAGTGTATACATTTGCAGGTTTCTAGGTGCAGTTTGCTCTTCACACCACAGCCAAAACATTGCCTCCTTTCTTCAGTTCACAGAGCTGATACAAGGAAAGCGATCCTGTGGGGTCATATACCAGAGAACATGACCTTTAGCTTTAATTAAGGCTCTCATTGGTCATGGGAGTCTAGTTTATTGGGAGAAGGGGGCTCCAGACTTCTCCGCAGTTTGCAAAGTTTCAGTGAATTGGATTTGTGAAAATTAGATGTGCTGGAAGGAAGACGTTGGATGGACAAAGAGGCTGGTTGACGCCCTGTGGAGGCATCGCAAAGGACTGGGAGAGATAAATTCTGAAAAACAGGCCAAGAAGGAGCACAGAAAAAGAAAATTGTGAAGATAGTTGGTGTTATGCAATCTCCACAAAGCAGCCACTTGTGGGTTTTAAATGAAAAAAGTGAGCACAATGCATTTTTTAAAAAAAAGCTGAGGTTGCTGTTGCTTCTTGGGAGTTGTTTTCTGCTTTGCTATGTGGGATGTTTCAGAATGAAATCTTAAACTTGCTGCTTTCCCATATGGGTTATTTCTGCAGCGCAGAAAACTGAGGCATCTGTCATCAATCTTAAAGCCCCAAAAAAATACAAATACAAAAGGGCAACATGAGCGAGTATAGGTTTGTGGTTGTACTTGCAAAAGCCCACATTTACCCAGACAACCTATGATAGAAATTATTAAGCATGCAAACAAACCCATATTCATGATATCTATACTAAACATCTAATCTGATCAGTACAGCTAAACAGCAAACTGATGTATGCAAAAAGGGGCATCAGCACAGCAGCAGCAACAAGCTAAAAAACGTCTGTCAGGAGGTGTGCATGTGCTGCCGCTTCAAGATTGGATGAAATCTGAACCGTTGGCCTGTTTGGATTGGCTGTCAAACACAGTGAGGGCAAAGGCCAGCAGGGCCGCAGCACAACTGGCTTCAATCAGAGTACAGAATGTGCAAATTCAGAGAGAAAATATGGAGCAAGTAGCTGTGAATGCAGCTGTGGAACATTTGTTCTGCTGTAGCTTCATGCTTGAGTGCAAATTAGTGACATTTTAAAGGACAAAGTTTCATGTTCTCATGTGAATGCACAATTAGTTCATTTTGTATTGTTGCTGCAGAAAAAGGGGCGACGAATGCAAAATGTCCATGACCTACATACTGTTATTTGTTACGCAACAGGCTCCACAGGGGAGAACAGACTGGGGGAAAAGACTGAGGCAAATTCCTGAAACTTTGCCAGATAAACAAGCAACAGCAGCAGGGATGAAAGGAGTCGTGGCCAACAAAATCCCCCCAGAACTGGTACGACCCAGTTGAAGCCAAGAGTTCCCTGAACTTCGCAAGCAGTGGTCTGAGTGGGCAAAGATCTCTGACAGTAGGGAGCTCACAGACAAGATGTGGTGGAAATTAAAAATCTCCTTTTCTCCCCACAAACAATTCAGATATTTTGTAGCACCGGTTTTTTCATACTTCACATCTGATTAGGACTAGACTAGGGCAGCAGATTAGTTCTGCATGTAATGTGAATCATCACTGTTGATTGATTTGATTATTTTCCCAATTAGCTGATTACTTACTCAGGCGAAAAAATGTTCTAAAATGATGAAAAATATTGAACAGCATTTCCCAAAGCCCAAAATCTAGGTATTAAATTCTTTGTTTTGTCAACAACCCAACCACACGTTTTCAATACTGGAAGACTCTACAAACTATAGATATTTCCATATTTGTCTCCTATCTGTCCTGTAAACAGAGCCTGCAGTTCAGCTGAAAAGTCACTGAATGTTGTCATGGCTGACTCACAAATGACTTCACAGTTGTACCAAACAATGCAGGATTTTTACCTTTTTTTTTTTTTTTTAACAGAATGTTGTTACTGCTAATCATTCAATTTATAAACAAAGGGATTTCAATGAAATATCAAGATTTTAAGCTACATTTGATTACATTTAATGAAGTTGTATGTCATGAGAAATTCATTAAACGTCAGAAAATTGAAAATGTTCTCACAGTTTCGGGCTCTGAAAAATTGTTCATGTCTTTAAAACTTTTAGAGGGGATTAAATATATTATCAAAAACGTCATTCAAAGTTAACACTTATGACTGTCAGGAAGTGATTTTGTATATAAAGACGTTTCTAATATTCAACCATTTCCTCTTTATTTCTGAGACAGCACAGCCCTGATCTGGCTGTACTAACAATGTTCTATCAGTCTACTGATTTGTAGCAGAACTTGAAGTCTATTTTCTCTTTTTGCTAACATTTTGGTGAAGCCAGCTTTTATACAGATGGAGGAGCAGAAGAAGAGGCCGCCTTAATTGGCAAAGTTATCTTTAATTCTAATGATGAAATATCACGAGCATGTGGCCTTCACCCAGCTGCAGCTATAAAGCAATAAAGTAGGAGTTGTTGCATGAGACCAGTTTTGACCTAATAAGCAAAAATAATGCCAAATGTTGCACCTGAGATACATTTTCATATGCTTTTCTGGCAGGAAACAAAACTAGATATATCACCTGAAAAAACAAACTTCACAGAAAAACCTCAATTTCAAATAAGTGTCATTTATATTGCATGGATTGAAAGATTGTTGTTCTTTCACACACCATGTAGTTGTTGTATGGAATTTTAGTTGATAATGAATTGTCATGCAAGTAATTAACACTCACTTTATGTCTCTTAGTTTCAGGCTAGTGATATTTTTATTTTTCGACCAAATCCACAGTATTAATGTTAATAAAGTTTATATTGAAAATCAGTCAATGAAATATGAAGCACCTTGAAATGCTGCCAGAAACCACAGTAGAAGAAGGAGGTGCAAAACAGTGATATTTGTGTTAGTGTCAACCAGGTGTTTATAAGTAAGTTTATGGAAATAATTCTAATGATTATGAAAAAATAAATGAATAACAGACAGCTAATCAAATCCTATAGGTAACTGAAATTGGATCAAAGTTCCTGATGTGTTGTGGATGCAGAATGTAAATGTTCCGGTACAAACCTGCTGTGTTGACAATGCGATTTGCACGTATTGTTCCGTGAGGAGTCTGGACATCCCATTTGCCGTCAGACATTTGGCTGAGGCCGGTGACGGGAGCTGGATTGTAGATCTGAGCACCGTACATACGAGCTCCAGCAGCCAGAGCCATAGTCAGAGAGTAGGGGTCGATGTGGCCATCTCCGGGGGTGTAGAGGCCTGCCAGCACCTGAAAATATGGAAACAAATTGAACATGCTGATCATCATAAACAATGAGGTAGTGGTCAAGCCTGTCTGGAAATATCACTGCCTAAACTCACCTGATAAAGGTCTAACAAGTAAACCAGCTCATACTCTTCAGGCTGCAATGTTTATCTCTATAAATGCAAATACTCATAGTAGTAAAGTGGATGGAACTACAAAGTATCAACAAATGACTTCTGCTCTGGATCATTTAACATAGGAGATCTGTGAGCATTACTGTGCTAACCGGATTTCATGGTAAACTGCCTAATATTAGATTAACTGAAGGGTTTTGTGTGTGAAAAGTTTTTTTCCTGGGTGTGATTCAAAATAGAAAGGGTTCTTCCTCTGAGGAGTCTGAATGTGCTTTGTGAATAAGATCTTAATCATTAACATCACGAGATGAAAGGTTGGAGGTCAATTTTTCAAACACTATAACATATCTGTGTTATACAGAATGAACCACTGACCAGCAGAATGATGAACAGAGTAACTGAAATTCTCCTCAACAAAAGTGAATAATACTTAAAATTTTAGCAGCTTTAGCAAGACGTTTAATTTAATTTTCATTGAAATCCACCACCGTGATTGTTTACAGTGGCATTTGTGGGATTTGAAGCACTGAATAATTACATATTGAAGGTATAACATGCTAACTTGACCAAATAGTGAGCGTTAGATGTGGTCTTAAGAGGATTTTTTAAAACTTTGGACAAGCAAGTGATCTTGATCTTGTCTTTGCAAAAAAAAGAAAATACATCAGAAAAATGGCTAACTATTTAGCTTTAAACTTCCAGGTTATTCAAAACCAGCAACATCTGACTGTTGAGGTTTGGATGGTACTCTGGATAAGTGCTTCATAACGTCACACTATGCTGCTTGAAGATGAAACATACAAACCGGAATGTGGGAAACTTGCCAGCCACTGTGGTGGATGATCATTAGAAACAGCTTAATTCAGGACATTGTTCCACCAATCAGTCCATAAATAATCCACATGAACATACAGACCTTGTCCATATTAAGCAGAGGGAAAAGCTCTTGGACTTTTTCCGGTCCGATCATGTACTGCTCCGTCACATGCCAGTGTGTGCGGGTCATCTGGTACCTCATCTCATCCACTCGAGCTGGTGTTGAAGCAATACGGACACTGCCGGGTGTGTGCAAACCCACAGCCTGCAGAGAAACACAACATAAATCTATGCACACACCTATGTACCGTAAAGCTATGAAAGATGAGCGAGGCATCTCACCTGTCCAGTTTCAGCCTCCAGGTTCTCGTACAATTTAAGGCTGTCATAGTGGATTTTCTTCACATTGATGCCGGGATGGTAATATGTTGTCAAACCAGCCTGAAATACAAACAGCGGCAGAATTAAAACTCTGAGCCCCAAAACCTGTTTGTGGGTTTAAAAGACGTGTCATTTTTAAAAAGTAAAATACATTTTTAAAAAAATACACTATTAGTCAGAGCCAGGAACTGCAAAAACAGAAAGATCAGTCTAATTTTGAACTTGCAACAGTCTACCATCATGATCTGCAGTTCCGTCAGAAATGTCAACCAAATCTAAGCTTAAAATCATGAGATTTTTATTAAACAAAAAAAATCATCACTTCTTGGTACAACAGTAAAGACCTAACTCACTAAATCCACTTGACAAAAATGAAAGGACTTTTCAGCTGAACTGCAGGCAGTGTCTATAGTTTTTCAGGGATTAGAAGTGATGTGTAACAACCTGATGATGATTAGCTGCACACAAAACTAAGCTAACCTGGCAGGATTTGTTAGAATGCAAGTAACGGACACATAAAACAGAAATTAGCTAACCCATGTTGTACATTTACAGTTAAGCTAAGCTGCTTATGTCTTTCATCAGGAGCTGTAAATTCGGCTTTTACACAGCTCGGTTAGGTGATGAACATACAAGCTAACAGTGTTTCACCACAAAAGCCTGCTTTATTAGTCTGCCAGCAAGCTGGCATTAGCATTAGCTTTAGCTAGACACAGATGATGAAATAACACACTGTGGCGCAGAGGCAACAAGTGTCAAAACTAGTTAAAAATATAAGTAGTTAAATATCCATAGTATGTAAGGTCACTATTTCTTTCCAGTATTGGTAACACATGTAGCCACTTGGAAAAATATTGTACATCTTTTGTAAAACAGATATTTAAAGAAATGTGACTTATCCTTCTTTATGATTCCTGGCATTGTAACATTGCTGTACTGCACCATAACACTAGGCTGACTCATGTTACAATGAGTCTCCTGTGGATGATGCATCATCTCTAAAACTCTAAAGCTGGGCACCAGTTACAAGTATCTGGAATAAACTATTGATGAGGACCTTTCTCTCAAAGTTCATGTCAAAAATCTGATCTCTAAATTAAAGGTGAAGTTCAGTTTCTTCTACAGAAACAAGTCATGTTTCTCCCTCAGAGCCTGGAAGCTTCTGATGTCAGCTACTTTTTTGCCAATACTTGATTATGGTGATTTTGTGTATATGTGTGCTTCAACCAGCTGCCTACAGTCCTTAACTCCAGTCTACCTCAGTGCTCTAAGGTTTATCACTGGTTGTAGCCGCTTCACCCACCACTGCAAATGGTATGCTAAAGCTGGCATGCCTTCCTTGAATGTAAGGAGATACACACACTGGATGAGTCTGATTTATAAGGCGCTTCTTGGCTTGGGTCCTACTTATTTATGCACTTTTCTTCGGAGAAGTGAAAACCGTTATGCCCTATGATGACATGACATTTTGCATCTCTCTGCTCCTCGTGCTCGAACTGAAAAGGGAAAAAAAAGTTTTCAGTTACTCTGCCCTCTTGGATAGATATTGAAAAATTGTTACTGTAAAAATAACTCCTGTATTTTATGTATCTAATTGCTTGTATTTAATATTTTAATGTTTGCTGTTATTGTTATCTGTCTGTTTTTGTTTACTTTGACATTTGCTGCTGCTTCTATTGGCCAGGTCATCCTTGTGAAAGAGGTCTTGATCTCAATGGGTTTTTTATCTGGTTAAATAAATAATAAATAATAAATAAATCATTAACATTACCTCTCTTTTAGCTGCAGTTTTGGTATCCACCTACTTTAAAAAGGGAATGTTTGGCTTTGTCTGTTTACCAACTGGTTGCTAACTTTGTTGGCCTGCAGTTTAGTGATGGAGTCAGTTTAGAAGAAAAACATGGGTTAATAAAAGAGGCTTAATCATTCCCTAGAGTTGAGGAGAACTGTAGCATTAGGTGATAATTTTCTGTCTGTTCACAAGGTGTGCACTTCAAAAGTTTTGGGACTGTCCGTGCTTGTCTAAGTCACATGTGTTATCAAGATCAAAACCTGTGCTACACATGTTGTTATGACCACTGGTAAGACGGTGCACATTTGTGATTTCTGGAAGAGATAGCAAACATTGTACTCTGTGTCAGTCAGCAGGCAGGATGATCCAACCTCAAGTGGAAGATCATTACTGATGACAAAAGTTGAGTCTGCAGTTACCATCAAGAGAAGAAACAGCAGATTTTTACAGCGAAAGAACTGCAGTTTCCAAGACAAGGGGTGCCAGGTCAGGAGCACCAGGATCATGCCTCTTTTTTCCTCAACATTGTGCAGCACAAGTTTGTTCCCCAAGATTGAAGTATGAAGGTAGTGTTCGACTGGAACATCCTGAGGAGTCTCAGGGAGAACATTTGGTGTAAACAACCCGAGCTGTGGCATGATGACATGTAGGTCTTCAAGGCTCGGTGTGACCCAGCCCCAACAACACAACTGTCGACCTTCATCCCCCAAGTCATGAGATTTGGCTCTATGCAAATTCTTCCTCTTCTCCATAATTAACTTCAAGTTGTGGGGTTTCCTTTTTGGCACAGTTTAGGAGATTCAGTGCCTATCGTAAATGGAGTTTGACATGTTTACATAACAAGACATCCAGGGAGCATTACATGTGTTACAGGAGCACTGGGAGCAGAGTATCGCTGCACAAGAAGACTATTTTGATGGGGACAACAGCCAAATTTAAAACAGGTTTTGGATTTTTACAGCTGTAGTGGATCAAACTTTGAAATAAATATTAACAATAGCAGCTGTACTACTGGATCTGAGCCTTGGAATACCACTTTAAACTATACTATAACAAAATACTAAGCAAAGGAGTTTCAGATTATTGCTAATAAAATCAACCACCCTATCTTTATCACGGTCTCTCTCCTGTAAATCAACTGTAACTCATGAAGAGGTCAAAAAAGGCATGTGGGTTTCTCTGTGTGCTTCTGTTTCCTCCAACAGCCAAAAAACATGCACCTAAAAGTATGAACAAAGTGCACCTTTCTTCTTCCCCAGTGCATGCTGGGAAAGGCTCCAGCCCTCCTGATGAAGGGAGTAACTGAAGTCTCCCTCTCTAACATGGCAAACATATATTTATAGCAAGAGAGTGTCGAACTTGTAAATGAATGACGGACAGTGTGGGAGCGCAAGTGGGTCAAGTCCTCAAGTGCCTTGAAAATTTATACTGTGACAGCTGCCCTCGATGGAAACGGTGGAACTGTCGAACGACGCAAACAGAAATGGCTGTAAACACCCTCACTAAATAAGGCTTTCGAGGAAGAGCACTTCTGTATTTTAGATCTGTAGTTGGATTAAAGGCTTAGCAGCCAGTTACAATACAACCCGTAGGGCATTCTTTGGCACTAATAAACTGACTGACTTACTACTTTTGTTTCTTTCTATAACAATCAAGAATATTGGGGCATTTTTCACAACTATTAAGTAAACAAAAATGATTCAGGGAAAAAACATTTAAGTCCAAATAATTAAACAAATAGCTGATTAGTTGATACATATTTTTCAGAAAAAATTCAAGCCACAATTCTGAATATTGCCCATTCCCAGCCTATGCTGGAAATGGCCCTAAATTGTGAGAATTTGCTGCATTTCTTTGTCTTATAGTCATTAAAAAATAATCAGATATGCCCTATTATCAGAATCAATTGAATATTTCAGTCATTTTTATGAAAATGTAATATTTTCTTGTCATATACAACAGAAAATAAGATATTTTTAGGCTTGGGCTCTTAATTGGACAAAACACCCAATTTCAGGTTGTCACTGTGGGCTCCAAGAAGTAGCAATAGCTGTTCTCACAAATGACAAATTAATTCATACGGAAATATAGTCATAAGCGAAAGGATTTTATGTGTAACTGCTGCTCAGTTAATCTGACCAATTTAATCACACAACTTGGGCTTTAGGAAACTGAGATGACCACTATCATTATTTTCTGAAATTAAATCTGGTATTTTATTGATAATGTGAGGATTTCTAGTAATAAATGACAGAAAATGAGAATATTACTAGGTTTGGGGCTTTTGGTCGGACAAAAAAAGCAATGCAAAGTTGTACATTTATACTGTGCATGCAAGAAAACAAAAAGAAATTCATAAATGTGGAAAATTATGATAAGTTGCACATCTAGGGGTTATTTGAACTGTTGAGAAATTTTGACACGTAACGTTTTGGCTTTTAACAAATTCTGATGGACATTTTCACTTTTTTCTGAAATTAAATCTTGTAACTTATTGATAAAGGTAACCACATAGTCACAGACCAACGTGTTCAAAAAAATGACAAAAACAGGCCTTGTGTCAACATTTTCTGCTGCTGCTGTGAAGAGACCCTGTAACACAGACCACCTGGCTCTTCATGAACATAGGGACAGCAGGGTGTTTGCTCTGAGATAAAGCAATGCAGAGTTTAGTGGACGTACAGCGTGCCAGGTGGATCCAGCTGTGAGCTCAGACTTCTCCAGCAGCACCACGTCCTTCATGCCAGCTTTGGCCAGGTGATAGGCCAGACTGGTGCCCACACAGCCGCCTCCAATGATGACCGTCTCTGCGGTGTCCTTCCACCTCTTCCCCAGAGCTGAGGCTGCACCGCTGCGAGAGAAGGCACTTCAGGTGAACCACTGCAGATCCATGCAACAGTGCATTCAGTGGTCTATTTACAGAGAGCCACAGCTTATAATGTTATCATACCTGCAATTGGAGAGCATGCTGAGCATATAAAGTGGCATTCAATGACTTCAAGTGTAACAGCTGCATGTTGCGCAAAGTTTTGCTGCGTAAATCAATCACCTGTGCAGCACTTAGTGGCAGGTTTACATCCACATTTATAAGTGATAAACCTATTTAGTGGGAAGTCTCAGTAAAACGAACTTTCTCGTGAGTAAAACTGAACAATCTCACCTCTCTTCTGCATGTTTCCTTGAAGTGCAGTAGATGGTCCTCAAAGGAAGCCGAGCAATCCCTCGACACGCGGATAAACCTTTGCGCAGCTGTGTTAAGTTTAATATCCGAGACATTTCGGAGGTTAAAAAAAATAATTGTGAAAAACTACAAAAGCAACTCAAAGCATCACCAGCCCCCCTCTCCGTGAACCCCTGTACTGCCCCGTGTAGTTACAAATATCCCACTTTTGCGCTGACAGGCGCTTTGGCACGCCCACAGGTCAGAACCAAGTCAGGACGAAACTTTACCCAGATCAGCCCTCAGACAGGTTAACGCTTTGCGTGCCGAGACTGTAGATGTAGGTCACACAGCAGCTGCAAAATAACTGCAGTGAAAGGTTAAATATACTGTTGTAATAGGGAAAAAAACGAACAACCCAGAGGACTCTAACCATGCAAACAGCTCCTAGAAGATGCATTCAGACACAACAGTGGCACTGGGATTTGGGTGTATCATGCGGTAACCATGAATCTGCAGAAAATGCCATTGCGATCCACACAGTGTTTAACATATTTCAGTTATTTAAAGATTTCAGATACGATGCAGAGGATACATTTTACTCATTTATTCAAAAAAAAACTTCATAATGTTACTGATAGATGCAGACACAAAAGATCTTTTTTCTGCAACATTAGGTCTTTTTATTCTCATAATATGATTTATGAGCTCATACAGCCACTCAGTCTATTGAGGATTAGGGTTAGTCTCATCTGGTGACTGATTTTTTTTTTTTTGTTGTCTTGCTTTAATAAACACAGTTTAAGCATAAACTAATGCACAAAAAAGGCACAAATTGATGCATACAACTTCACCAAAACACAGTAAATGAAATGTTCGATGCTCCAGATCTTCCAAAAAGACATACTAGCACAAGTACTTGAAAGTAAATTTATGTAGTAACAGTGCAGTACAGTAATACAGATTCAGCTCACATGTTTTACAGAAAGGTTATTTGTGTGCAAATTGGGTGAAAAGAGTTGGCCTGTTAGATCCAGTCTGAACAGAAACATTTATCTCTAATTGGTCCTTGAGCCTCTGACTGCTGCACAGCCGTTTGCCTAACTGGAACAGCTGCAGCAGGTTTGAACTGGACATTTACCCTGATAACTGGTTTATATAAACACTCAAATGTGGGGGGGGCATATTTCTGAACTGATTTGTGTTGTGCATGCAATAGTTAAACTCTCACTATAAGAAGAGTGGGAATCTACAGAGGAGAGTGGACTGATAATACCAATTTTATTGATCTAATGATTAACTCAGTTTAAGGATTGGAACTGAAACTGGGTTTTGGACTTTGCTAAAACTTGCATTCAAACAAAAAGCTGCTGAAACTAAAGAATATCTCTATGTCTAGATCAGAACAGTTTACAGAATTATACTGGAGTGAACTGAAGTAATAAAAACAAGTAAAAAGTGTGTCAGCAGACATTGTGTACTAGAAATAACTCTGATGTTACACAATAACATGAAATACTGCCACTTTCTCTGGTGGGATTGCAACAAACTAATGATTATGGGCAGCATAAAGTCACACACTGTCCCTGACACAGTTCATTCAGGCAACTTATATTTGAGCTACAATATCTGGATTGACTTTCACAGACAGATGACATGCCAAAAGAAGCTAATTTAGGTTGTTTTTCCAGTGTGACTACTGATTAACAGGAGGGGATAACCACTTGGGAACAGTATGTCAGAATCACCTGTGTTTTCATACTTCTTCAGTTCTGCTGACATTGCATCAAATTCAAGTTCAAGTTCACATTTATTGTCTTCCATGCACAAAATTTGTCTTGGACAAAGGCAAAAAGCATCTGCACTGCAACACATAAGACAGAACACATACTACTGAAAACACATAAAATACATAACATATAATCTTAAACATATAAATAATTTCCAATAATATATTTTTTAAAAACCTAAAATACACGCATACCCCCATACATACATGCATACATACATACATACATACATGCATACATACATACATACATACACTACCAGTTGAAAGTTTGGACACACCTTCTCATTTAATGTTTTTTCTTTATTTTCATGACTATTTACATTGTAGATTCTCATTGAAGGCATCAAAACTATGAATGAACACATATGGAATTATGTAGGAAACAAAAAAGTGTGAAATAAGACAAAACGTTTTATATTTTAGATTCTTCAAAAGAGCAGCCTTTTGCTTTGATTACTGCTTTGCACACTCGGCATTTTCTCCATGAGCTTCATGAGGTAGTCACCTGAAATGGTTTTCCAACAGTCTTGAAGTTCACAGAGATGCTGAGCACTTGTTGGTCCTTTTGTCTTCACTCTGTGGTCCATTTCATCACAAACCATCTGGATTGGGTTTAGGTCAGGAGACTGTGGAGGTCAGGTCATCTGACGCAGCACTTAATCACTCAACTTCTTGGTCAAATAACCCTTACACAGCCTGGAGGTGTGTTTGGGGTCATTGTCCTGTTGAAAAATAACTGATGGTCCAACTAAACGCAAACTGGATGGGATGGCATGTCGCTGCAGGATGCTGTGGTAGTCAATGCTGGTTCAGTGTGTCTTCAGTTTGGAACAAATCCCCAACATTGTCACCAGCAAAACACCTCCACACCATCACACCTCCTCTTCCATGCTTCACGGTGGGAACCATGCATGTAGAGACCATCCATTTACCTTTTCTGCATCCCACAAAGACACAGCGGGTGGAACCAAAGATCTCAAATTTGGACTCATCAGACCAAAGATTTCCACTGGTCTAATGTCCATTCCTTGTGTTTCTTGCCCTAAACAAATCCCTTCTCCTTGTTCCTTTTGCTTAGTAGTGTTTTCTTAGCAGCTATTTGACCATAAAGGCCTGATTGGTGAAGTCTCCTCTGAACAGTTGATGTACAGATGTGTCTGCTGCTAGAACTGTGTGTGGCATTTATCTGGGCTCTAATCTGAGGTGCTGTTAACTTGCCATTTCTGAGGCTGGTGATTCGGATGAATTTATCCTCAGTAGCAGAGGTGACTCTTGGTCTTCCTTTCCTGGGGCGGTCCTCGTGAGTCAGTTTTGTCGTAGTGCTTGATGGCTTTTGCGACTGCACTTGATAATACATTCAAAGTTTTTGCAATTTTCTGGACTGACTGACCTTCAATTCTTAAATTAATGATGGACTGTTGTTTCTCTTTACTTAGCTGATTGCTTCTTGCCAGTAATAATAGAAAGTTGACTGGAAAGAAAAAATCTGGCAGGAAAATATGTATAAGTAACAGGGATGACCACAGCCTTGAGAGGATTGCCAAGAAAAGTCAATTCAGAGCTTTGGAGAGCTGCACAAACAGTGGGTTGAGGCTGGTGTCAGTGCATCAAGAGCCGCAAAGCAAAATGTCTTCAGGAAATTCCTAATAGTAAGATACTCCTGAACCAGAGACAATGCCAGAAACATCTTACCTGGGCTAAGAAGAAAAATAACTGGACTGTTGCTCAGTGGTCCCAAGTCCTTTTTTCAGAATGAAATAAATTTTGCATTTCATTTGGAAATCAAGATTCTAGAGTCTGGAGTGGAGAGCCTCAGAATCCAAGGTGTTTGAAGTCCAGTGTCAAGTGTATGCAGTCTGTGATGACTTTAGGGTGTTGTATCACATGCTAGTGTTGATCCACTGTGTTTTATCAAGTCCAAAGTCAACACAGCATCAACCAGGAGATTTTAGAGAGCTTCATGTTTCCATTAGAGGACAAGCTTCACAGAGATGCCAATTTCACTTCTCTGCAGGACTTAACACCTGCACACAGAGCCATACTACGACCAAATGGTTTTACTGACCGTGACATTACTGTGATTGAATGACCAGCTGACTCACCTGACCCGGACCCTATAGAACTCCATGTGCACTGTTGTCAAGAGGAAGATGAGAAACACCCAACCTCAAAATACAGACAGGATGAAGGCTCAAAGGAACCTGGGTTTCAGGAATACCTTAGCAGTGCTACAGGCTCGTCACCTTCATGCCATGCTACATTGATGCAGTTAAGGTTGTAATGAAGCCTACACCACGTATTGAGAGATAAATGAACATACTATTCAGAAGCTGGACATTTCTGTATTGTCAATCCTATACTGCCTGGCCAAAAAAAGTCACCACCTGGATTTAGCTAAGCAAAAAGGTAAGAGCCTTCCATTGGATAACTACTGTAGTGATGAACATGTTTCAACAGGCAACAACTTATTAAACCCTAGCTGATGCAGTGAGAAGCTTCTCATTTCTTAAACAACCATGTCGGAAGACATATCCTGTGGTCATGGAAAGGATGTTAATCTGTTTCAGAAGGGTCAAATTATTGGCCTGCTCCAAGCAAAGAAAACAACTAAGGAGATTTCTAAAACTACTGAAATTAGGTTAAGAACCGTCCAACGCATTGTTAAAACCTGGAAAGGTAGTGGTGACCATCATCTTCGAGGAACAAATGTGGTCGGTCATGTGGTCTGATGAGTCCAGATCCTGTTATTATTATTATTTTTTATTCTTTATTTTACCAGGTAAGCTCAGTTGAGAACAATTTCTCATTTACAATACTGTTCCAAAGTGATGGGGGCATCAGGGTAAGAAGAGAGGCAGATGAAGTGATGCACTAGTGCCTACCAGCCTGTGGGGGTTAGGGTTATGATCTGGGGTTGGTCAGGTTCAGAAACATTATGTTCCCAAAGAATGAGGTCAGCTGACTACCTGAATATACTGAATGACTAGGTCTTTCCATCAATGGAATTTTTCTTCTCTGATGGCATGGACATGTTCCAAGATGACGATGCCAGGATTCATGGGGCTCACATTGTGAATGAGTGGTTCAGGGAGCATGAGACATCATTTTCACACATGGATTGACCTCCACAGAGTCCAGACCTCAGCCCCATTGAGAATCTTTGGGATGTACTGGAGAAGACTTTGCACAGCGGTCCGACTCTCCCATCATCAATACAAGATCTTGCTAGAAAATTAGTGCAACTCTGGACAGAAATAAATGCTGTGACATTGCAGAAGCTTATTGAAATGTCACAGCGAATTACTGCCATACTCAAAGCTAAAGGCAGTCCAACAAAATATCAGTGTGCTACTTTCATTTTGGGAGGGCACTGTATATTAGGTTGATCCGTAGGAAATCTTCCAATGGTTTGAGATACTGGATCTCTTATTTCTATGAGCTGTAAGTCCTCATTATTCTTAGTAAAACAACAAAAGATCAAAAGGTTGGATTTTTTTTTTTACTTTGCATGTAATGGATATAGACTATATGAAAATTACAAATTTTTAATTAAATTACAAAATATATATTTTGTGATATTAATTTTTTTTAAGATGCACCTGGACATTTGCCTCTGTAGCCTATGTAAAGCTATAATGCTTCTCCTAACGGTGGCGAATCTAACTACACACCTCCCCATGAACATTACATGAATGTGGACACAGTGTTTGTCTCCTGATCAAGCTTTGTGTTTGGGTTTTCCCTCAGTTCATTAATTCTCAGCCCCGTCTGGCCCCTCAGTCTAACATACCACTGGTTGCCTGGAATCAGTCTGTTGTGTAGGTCTTGGCTGGTTCACCAAAGGAGGGCGTCACCATGGTAATCTGGACTGAAGCATTCATTCCTCTCCATAAGGATTTATTTTTGTGGCGGTGGAAGATTTATTAGGCAAGATACCAGAATGGTGAAACCACATATTTCATGTGCTTTTGTGAATTACGAAGCATGTTGTCTTAGATTTTTCTGCAGATAGTCTGATAACTGTAATAATTTGTTCAGCTACTCTTTCAGTTAAGCACATTTTGTGTCATGAATCATCTTTTTGTGGGTAAAGCAACATATTTTCACAAATATAGCCTCTTTTGTTCATAACTCCTCAAAATTCTATTTGTTTGTAGTGAAAGAACAGGATTATGTACTTCAAATGCATAGCGCTATTTATTTATTTGCAATAGATGTAAATAGGGCAGTAAATGTGTGTAGCACATACACATGAAATTGCTTGCTTTGGTAAACCAGAACAAGGTTATTCGACTGCTTCTCAAACAGTGTTGGCATTTGCAGGTGGACAAATTATATATTCACATAACCGCCCATCTACAACAAGAGACAATGACAAAAACACCTGCGTAGTTGTACAGAGTCAGAAAGTACAGAGTGTTTACATTTTGTTGTACTGATTTCAGTCTTTCTTGGCTACTAAAGGTTAATCTTTGCTGATTTTTATCCATTTTACCAAAATGTGTACAATTATTAACAAAAAAAACTTTAAAATGGTCAAACATGGTTTTGAATGAGCTTTTCTCCCTTTTATTTATACACCGATCAGGCATAACATTATGACCACTTACCTAATATTGTGTTGGTCCCCCTTTTGCTGCCAAAACTGTCCTGACCCATCAAGGCGTGGACTTCAATAGTGCCCTGAAGGTGTGCTGTGGTATCTGGCTACAAACTCAAAAGTCAAAGTAACATCCACATGGATGGCAGGACCCAAGGTTTCCCAGCAGGGCATTGAACAAAGCATCACACTGCCTCTGCCATCCATTCTAGTGCCATGTGTTCCCCAGGTAGGCGATGCACCCTGTCATCAGACCAAGCCACCTTCTTCCATTGCTCCATGGTCCAAGTTCTAATGTTCACATTCCCATTGTTGCCGCTTTCGGCAATGCACAGGGGTCAGCATGGGCACTATATACAGCTATACAGCCCCATATGAAACAAAACTGCGATGCACTGTATTTTCTGACACCTTCCTATCAGAAACAGCATTAACTTCTTCAGCAATCTGAGCAACAGTAACTCATCTATTGGATTGGACCACACAGGCCAGCCTATGCTTCCCACGTGCATCAATGAGCCTTGGCCACCCATGACTGTTGCCGGTTCACCACTGTTCCCTTCTTGGACCATTTTTGATAGATGCTGACCACTGCAGACCAGGAACACCCTACAAGAGCTGCAGTTTTGGAGATGCTCTGATCCAGTCGTCTAGCCACCACAATTTGGTCCTTGTCAAACTCACTCAAATCCTTATGTTGGCCCCTTGTTCCTGCTTCTAACATATCAACTTTGAACACAAAATGTTCACTTCCTGCCTAATATATCCAACCCACTAACAGGCGCCAGTATGAGGAGAGAATCAATGTTACTCACTTCACCTGTCAGTGGTCATAATGTTCTGCCTGATTGGTGTATATACATAGTATATATTTTTCAGGTTTAGTTGTTGTTCACAGTAATGGATTACTCCAATAGTAAAAATAGGTTAATGTAACCAAAAACATTTTTATTTTTGTGGCTTTTATCTAATCAGTACTTTCAAGTCTTTTGTGAAATCTGGGCTTAAAATCTTTCCATTGGCCATGATATCTTATTAGTTTCAATTGGAGACTGTTTATTTCTACCTTCCCAGTAACTGTGCTGCATCACATCCTGTGCTGTTGTTTGTTTATGTCTTACATAATAAAAATAAACTTGGCTTAAGGCTTGAAAAGACAGTCGGAGGGGGAGGAAAGAGTATATTTTGATTTAAAAGTGAACAGTAAAGTTGCGAGTAGTTTAGCTTTATTTTTCGAGGCCACAAATTCTGCACTCTGTTTGCAAAGACAGTTTAAAGTGAAAAAACTGTTTGTGTTGACAGACTTTCCACCTCAGTCTTTTTATTTTGAAGCAGAAGTGATTGCTCCACTTCAGTATATGCAAATATGTACAACTATAGTTGAAGCTCCTCCAGCAGCAGCCTCGTGGCATTAAGGGAAACCTATCATCAGGAAATGTCAGTGCTGGAGCTGAAATGCTTAAAAATATATCACTTTTTTGACAATCAGTCATTCAAATTATGCTTCAACATCTCACTTTGCTGCTTTTGTTTGTATTAAATGACTGTAAATTAATCACTTTTCTTCCAATTTTCTGGTATTCTATAGACCAAACAATGAGACAAATAATCTATAAAATAATAAATTAATTATTCTATGATGAAAATAATCATTAGTCACAGCCATAAACAAGACATCTGATCTTAACTTCCCTACAGTTTTGCACGTAAAAATGAGTGGAACACAACAATAACCTCATTTGCAACTGTGAACTTGGATTTAAATAAATGACAAATAACAGAAAAGATAGTGACATATTTTAGAGCGTTTCCCAAAACTTCCTCATCAGAAAGTTTTCAATCTTGAGGATACTTTCTGTGGAGGATGTCAGACCTGACATGCTGCATTCAGTTAGATATGGTGACATGAAGGCTCCAGGCTTGGAATAATAATTTGTTTGTTTTTCATGCAAAGTAGTTCACTTGACTTGTCAAAAAATATTAGTTGCATCTGCTTCTTCCCCATCATTTAAATAAAAATCCAGAGTCTTTACTGATATAAATACATTAACAGCTGAGTACCAGATGTCTCCGATACGACACTGAAGAGTCCTTCTGGTTGTGACCTGCAGGATCCAAGTCTCCCCACTGCACTTACGTTACATGTTAGATTACGACTGGCTTCCAAAATCATGCTCATATTCGTCAGTCCACATAGCTGTGGAACCTATGTGGAGCCATAACCTTCACTGCAGAGAGCAGATGTTTGTAAGCCGTTCCAAGCCAGAAAAATCTATACAGCATCCTCAAGGAAAAGTACACCAAGTCCTGGGTGGTGGCTAAAGGAAATAACAAACATATTCTGATTGGTTGTCACAGAGGGGCTTGTTCATAACTGTCAGTTATTATATGATTCATAGAATATTTCACTGATAAAATGTGGCAAAAACATTTTTTGTAAGTATTTTCAGATTTTTGAAGTGATAAAAAGTTATCCACATTTTAAACTAAAAACTCAAAGCTGGCTGTATCCAGTGTTCAAATATCTCTTTGGGGCATTATGGCAAAATACTCCAATTTTTAGATGCAAAATATCCCATTTGCATATTTAAACATAAAATTGCCAAAAACTTGTAATACAAAAAAAATATATTTAATACGTGTGCTCTAAGTGATCAACTGGGGAACTTTCATGTTATGTATTTAAGTTAACAGTGAAATTCATACTAAACCTGTCTAACTGGACAGTCTGATGGTAACTTCAGCACATCACTAATGCTGTAAATTTTTGCCGTTCTGCACCAGGACTTGTGAGACTGTGTTATCTCATTCACTACATTCCTGGTATCTGGTTGTGGGATATCTCCAGAAAGGAAGAATGTTGGTTTTCATGTGTACAATGACAAGGAGTAGTTTCTGACCAGTTACACACGTGAAAAGTAGCAGAGTCAGTGTTATTTCCTGTAGATTTATTGCAAACTCCACAGAGTACAACTAACTGAGTTGGTGTCATTATCAAATGAGACATAAAAACTGTGCAGATTCTTAAATACAGTTTCAAATCTGCACCTCGTGCAGCACAGGATCACTCTATCACTCTTCTTCTCACTTTCGTCTTTTTGCCAGCTATGTGGTTTCCTTCCTATAAACTATCCTAACATCCAAATTTCTGGATATCCTGTTATGCAAAAATTCATCACATGAAACCTCACAAGATCTCCGCTTATCTTGCATGCAGAGCACTTTCCATTGTGTTTACCAGCTGTACTAATCTTTCTGGCACACACCGCTCTGACATTTCAGTGTGCCTTCCAGTAATTCACATGAACCTCTCATGGGAATTTTCCATATTCGTCACTACATTTGACCATGTATGATTATATACAGTACCTATAAAAAATGTTCACTCCCCTAGGGAGTTTTCTCCTTTTACTGATTTTCAGCATTGAATTATTATCAATGTAATTTAGCTTTTTTGACAAAAGTTTGCAAAAAAAAACTTTTCTGTGTCAAAGTGAGAACGTAATTCTCCAAAGTAATGCCAGTTTATTCAAAATAAAATATGTAAAATAAGTGATTGTGTAAGTATCCACCTCCCCCTCTCTTTTAAAATGACTCAGCAAATTCAGGACAGGTGCAATCAATTGTTGCACTCCTTGGAGTGCAGTTACATCTGTCAATAAGAAACAGAAGGAATATGACACACACGTAAACCTGTCTATAGCAGGACATCCTTCAAAACTGAAAGAGACTGGTGAGGGAAGCCACCAACAGATCTTACCAGAAGGCACATGGGAGATTCTGATATCAACTGGAGGAAGGTTCTGTGATCTGATGAGACAAAAAGAGAGTTTTTCTGACCATCAGACTAGATGCTATGACATCAAATACTGCACATCCCAAATACACCATCCCCACTGTGAAGCATGGTGGTGGCAGCATCATGATGTGGGGATGATTCTCAGCAACAGGCCCTGGAAGACTTATAAAGTTAGAGGGTAAAATAACTACAGCAAAGTATAGGGAAAACCTGGAGGCCAACCTGATGCAGTCTGCAAGAGAACTACAAACTGGAAGATGATTTGTTTTCCAGGAAGACAATGACCTGAAGCACACAGACAATCCAACTGACAATTTGTGGCTGGACTTGATCAGGGCTGTTCACTCACGATCCCTGTGTAACCTGACAGAGCCTGTACCATTCAGCAAAGAAAAATAGATTAAAAATTGCAGTATTCAGATGTATCCACACAGGCTCAATGTTGTAACTGCAGTCAAAGGTGCATCTACTACATACTGACTTGATATGTGTTGATTACTTATGCAATCGCTTATTTTACATTTTATATTTTTTAATTAATTGGCTTCACATAGAAATGTTTTTTCACTTTGACATGAAAGTTTTTTTCCTGTAAATTCTTGTGCAAAAAGCCAAATTAGATTGAGCACAATTAAATGATGAAAAGCAATAAAAGGGAAAAACTATTCATAGGCACTGTCTTCTCACATGCATGTTAAACCTATGCAAACTCCGAAAACTTTTCTCATCATCATATGCATGTTTATTCCCTTCTCAAAATACCAAACAAATAGAAATCAATGGAGAAGAAACTTTGAGCGTCACGAACAATAGGCTGCATTCTTGTTCTGCTGGAGGAGGAGGGTGTAGGAAAGACGAGAGGCAGGCGGTTCCTCCGGTGACATCAGGAGCTCTCTGATTATAAATGCAGCATGGATGCGTGTACAAAGCCCTTTCCGAACTCAGAAGGACTCTGTAGCTGAGAAGAGTGGGCCGGTCACTGCTGCAATAATCATGGCACCAGCAAAGAAGGTGAGAACGCACGCAGGGAAGCCCTGTATTATTGCGCACCATATGTTTGTTGAGTTTCTGATGTATGCTTGTAGTTTTGAGGCAGACAGGTTGACGTTGCGCACTTTCTTGCAAAAGGAAGTGGCTTTGCAGAGCTGTCAGACTGTAACATACTTTTGCAAACTCCTGTTGCAGAATATTTTGGAGCGTCTGGATGCAGGGGAGGTGGTTATCGGAGACGGAGGCTTTGTCTTCGCCCTGGAGAAGAGAGGCTACGTCAAGGCTGGTCCGTGGACACCTGAGGCTGCAGCCGAGCACCCTGAAGCGGGTAAAAGTCACTTCTCTTTTTTTGTCCCTAACCTGTAAATCCAGTTCTGTGGGGCTTCAGTGTCCGTGGTCTTGTTGCAGTGCGGCAGCTGCACAGGGAGTTCCTGCGGGCTGGCTCCAATGTCATGCAGACGTTCACTTTTTACGCGAGCGATGATAAGCTGGAGAACAGAGGCAACACTCAGCGCTTCACGGTGCGTAAAGGGGGTGTGTGGGTTAACGACTGCAGCTGCTCTGAGCTCTCATCTCCAGTCAGGAGGAGATTCTGGCAGCAGCAGCAGGGTTGGCACCAAACCAGCTGCAACTTTGTCTTCTCCGCTTACATTTGAAGTTTGTTTTCCCTTTCAACCACAGGGGCAGCAGATAAACGAAGCAGCTTGTGACCTGGCCAAGGAGGTGGCCAATGAGGGGGATGCTCTGGTGGCGGGAGGAGTCTCTCAGACTCCCTCCTACCTCAGCTGCAAGAGTGAGAATGATGTGAAGGCCATCTTCAAGAAGCAGATCGATGTCTTTGTGCAGAAAAATGTGGACTTCTTGATTGCAGAGGTAGGTATAAAGCATAAACATCCTTTTTATCCTCCTAGTTTAAAGCTGCTCTTGATAAGAGCTCAATTATGAGAAACGTAAAGAGAGTGATTCAGCTGTTTAATACTGCACTTGTTGGTGCAGCTGGGAGGCTCTCAAGAGACAGATTTTAAAAGTAATTGTCACAATTGTAGTAGCAAAAGGCAGATACGTACTGATTTTTGGTCCTCAGAAGTGCATCAGTGTGACTGTGCATTTATAGAAATTTAAGCGGTAGGAATGAACAATTTTATGAAAACATCATCAATAATTGCAAATTGTCTGACAGGTATTGTGATTTGCAATCATTCTTTTAAGCTTAAGTGAATTATTTATTGCCTAATAGATTTCACACATGATGGATCAGTACCACATCAACATATTAACTGCTCAATACTTAGAACTTCAAGAAGCTGCTTTCTGAAAATGTGGACTTTTTCATTGAACGATTTTCTTGAACAGATTATTCATTTATCAGACTAGATGGTAATTAGTTGAAATCGTTGCAGATGTTCCCTGTAGTAACCTAAAATAGCCACAGATGCATATCAAAGCACATCTTGCAGAGGCTGAGGACAATCATATTACAACCTTTTTTTATAATCTATGGTGTTTACTGCATACAGAGGCTCCTTTGCTCCCTTAGTTTAGGCATTAAAGGCCTCCTCCCAGGAAAAAATAGGATCCCAGTCAAAATCCAACAAGTACATGTGTTTTTCCTTGTTATGCAATTCAAAGCTCATCCAGCACAAACATGAATGAACAGAGAGAGGGGTGTTATAAATAAAGTAATCTGATACTGCATTTCCCATGATGCAACCTTCACCATGGTTATTTTCTCAGACTTTAGAAAGTCTACCTCCTGAATAATACATTTCTATACTTATGTGTAGAATTGATCCATGTAGCTCAAATGTGCAAAAATAACAATACAGTCAAGCATCTACTAAATGTTGGTTCCTATTTGGGAAAAACAGCTTTACAGTGTTTAAAACTATCATCACTGCACTATGGAGCGTGTAGGTTTCCCATGAAATAAGTGGGTTTCTTGACTATACCTCATGTTCTAATTCACATCAAACAAACCACAGGACCGGCTGATAAAACTGAGCTGTTCACTTCAGCACACAAACTAAATATACTTTGTACAGAAATGATTGTTCTTTTTCCAAAGTTATCAGAGTTAGAGTAACACAGAGGTCAGACTGTGGCTCTGCTCTGTTTCCCTGCCTGAAGACTAGGCAGCTACACCCACTGGACTCACTCAGAGGGCAAATAAAGGCACACTGTAACTAGGAAGCAACTATATAGCCTCATAAATACTACAAAAGTACAATAAATAGAATTTTAAGCATTCTAAATGATCCATTTTGTTTTTACTGCAAGAAATGATAAACCGACTAACACTGTAAAATGAACTGTACATCCATCTATGTGCACAAACTCAAACTATTTCTTTTAATTCCTGTTAAATCAATGTATTCTAATAATTTAAACATACAATTAAATACAGTTAGGCTTCTGCAGAGCATATCCTGTGAAGTTAAATCTGTTCCTCTTGATTTTCAGTGTCTTCTGATAATGCTGAACTGCATTAAAATCTCTCCCTGGTCATTGATTTAACCTCTAAAAACTAATCTCTGTGTGTCATATGCAGACGTTTTTCCAATGAAAATAATCCCTTTCTACTTTAAAGTGGCTTCTATGTTGCGCCACACCGTTGTTTCCTCTAGAACTGGCAGATCTATGAAGTCTGGTTACATGTTAAAGCCCAAAACCGATTCTGAAGAATAATGATACAGAAGCCCCACTGTGCATGCTAACAGTATTGATTCTTTAGCTTTATTACATCTAAAACCCCTTAGACTCTCATCAGTACACTGCAGTTTCAAGGTAGAAATTCTCAGTCATGGTGTGTCTTCAGCATATTAAAAACCCTGTATGGACATGTTAACATGTTAGAAAAACTTAATTTACATTTAAGTGATGTTTTAAATACTTGCCTGTGAAGTTGCATGCTGGATATAGGTGCATTAGTTGTGGCTCCGCTGTGGCTTTTTGAGAACTCTCTATATGCTTTACATCAGGGGTGTCAAATATGAGGCCTGCAGGCCTAAACCGGCCCACCAGAGGGTCCAATCCGGCCAGGGGGACGGCTTTCTAAAGTGTAAAAATTACAGAGAAGACACCAACTGCAAATTTTAAATTTGTAAAACCATAAATTTTAAAGAATTTCTTGACCATAACAAGTTGTTTTGATCATAAAGTAAAATACTAGATTGCTCATTGTTCTTTTGTCATTTTGTGTCTCATTTTTGCAATATTTTGTCATGTTTTGTTGTTTTTTTGTCTGACTTTTGTTGCTTGTCTGATGTTTTGTCGTTTTGTTTCTCATTGTTGTCATTTTGTGTTTCCTTTTTGTCTCACTTGTGTCGTTTGTCCTTTTTTGTCATTTTGTTTTTCACTTTTGTCATTTTGAGTCTTGTTTTTGTCATTTTGGGTCTCATTTTTGTAATATTATGCCTTGTTTTGTCTGACTTTTGGTGTTTTGATCATAAAGTAAAATACTACATTGTTTTGTTCCAGATGACTAGATTTCTAAATGTTTTGTCTTTACAGACACACTGATCTGTAAGTTGTAATGTGGAAATGATAAACTGAGGCATAATATTTTTAAAATTCAACTTAGTTTTCTTCAGAAATTTCATGTTGTTCATAATGTTTTGTAAAAAAAAAAAAAAAAAAAAATTCCTTAAATGTCAACATTTTCAGAATGTACTTTTTTGCACTAAAACAAAGGGGAAAATTTGGAATTGTCGCTATTCATAGGTAATTATGCTCTGATTTAACTGGTCCGGCCCACTTGAGATCAAATTGGGTTGAATGTGGTCCCTGAACTAAAATGAGTCTGATGCCCCTGCTCTACATGTACAGTAGGAAGCTGAGCCAACGCTGGTCAGCCCTGATTTACGGCACTTGATGATGTAACAGCTTTTTTGGCCACATGGGTGCAGCAGAAACAAGCAGTGAACTCAACTAAACTCAGCTTGAGGTAATAGTAAACCAGGGGTTGGCATGTTGCTTGCAAACAGATGTGCATTTCCTCATTCAGCAGATAAAGAGCAACATTACCTTTCATTTGACGCAACATTTGTCATGACATCAGCCTGAGAGACTCAGATGATGAACTGAAAGACACTGTAAATCTGTTGAGCTGAGGGGAACTACAGTGAGTTGGTCTCTGTGGGTTCATTCTAAATGGGATTTGACAGTAGCAGCTTTAAAACCATTAAGCAGAGCTGCACTCTGAGGTTCTGCGAAAGCTCCCACTGCAGTTTTAAATAATAATCTAGTAATTCATGAATTCTTCTTTGTGCCTGCTTGCAGTACTTTGAGCATGTGGAAGAGGCCGAGTGGGCTGTTCAGGTGTTGAAGACGACCGGCAAACCTGTGGCAGCGACTCTCTGCATCGGACCTGAAGGAGACCTGAACGGAGTCGGCCCCGGAGACTGTGCTGTCAGACTGGTCAAAGCTGGTAAGATCATCTCCCAAGTTCTCACCCAGTTAACACTTCACCAATATTAAAACAGTTTAAGCTAAAGCAAAGGGCCGATCTGGTGACTCTGGCACCAGCAGATAGGACAGTTAAACAACCTTTTCTGAGCCACCTACATTGCTGCCAGTCTGTGGTCTACACTTTATAGCAGCATCATGGGGTCAAATCAAACCACAAAATTTAAATTCCAGTATAATTCCTAACGTGCAGCGTTGGAGTAAACCCTCATATCGGTTTCTTCTAAACTTCAGGCACAGAGTTTAAAATGCAGACTTTCTTTTTATGTATTTGTAGTGTCCTAGCCCCCACTGAGCTTCTTGGTGAAGTTAGAGTGTAAAATCAGTGTTGTTTCCCTTCAAAGCTCCCATGATGGTCAGATTAGTGCTGCCATCCAGTGGTGGTTTGAACAAAGACACTATAGCAGATAGCTAAAGCGATGAATTGTTAGCTGTGTAAGAAAACCCCTCACGTCTGGCTTTTTGCATCTCAAAAGCTTCATTGCCAACTACTTTGAGTAATTTTTAAGAAAAATTTAGAAATTCTCTCATTCTGGTTTCTTAAATGTGAATATTTTGGTGTCTTTCCCAATCAGTGACCATAAACTGGATATGTTTGGGTTGTAGACAAAACAAGGCACTTGTTTTCTTGGACTTTGGGGAAAAACTGAAAATGTTCACAATTTTCTCATATTTTAGACCAAAAAACTAATTAATTAATCAAGCAAATACTCAACAGATTAACTGGCAATAACAGCAGTTGTTAGTTGCAACCCTTGTTTCAGAGAATAATGCACATTCTTACCCGTACATCGCTTCAGATCAACAGAAAATTAATAAACTGAAAGCAGCACAAGCTGGTCCAGTTCTCATCACAATTGTTTATTTTTCTAGAAAATAAAATGTAGTTATCAGTTTAAAACATGATTTAATTGCTTCAGTGAACGCTGATCAGTTCTGCATGTTTCCTCTGTGCAGGGGCTCAGATTGTGGGCATCAACTGCCACTTTGACCCCGACACCTGTGTGAAGACTGTGAAGATGATGAAGGAGGGAGTGGAGAAGGCCGGACTGAAGGCTCACTACATGACCCAGCCCCTGGCCTACCACACTCCTGACTGCAACCGCCAGGGATTCATCGACCTGCCAGAGTTCCCTTTCAGTAAGTAAAATTCCACTTTCAACCCCTTCAGCCATTTCCTGGCGTTTTTTTGCTGCTGTGACATTTTAGCTTGATGTGGGAATCTATTTTACTGCACCTCTATGGAAACCACAAAACCATAGCTAGAAGTAGAGAGAACTCAAATTTCTTGTGTCGTAAAGCAAAGTAATAATGTTATAAATCATACAAAGAATTACATTTCTTTGATTAATTTTCAGGAATTCAAACAAACTGAAATCAACTTTTACAACATTTTTCCAAGTGCCTACATGTGTTACTGATACTGACACAAAAATGACTATGCATACTATAGATGGTTCACATTTTTAATTTAACATTTTGTCTTCTATCTGCTCTGTGTAAACGCAGTCTGCAGTTCAGCTGAATTATTGTTGTGTAACTGTTGATTACAGCTGAGTCACTAATAGCTTCCCATTCTCAGTGCAGCAGTTTTTTTTTTTGTTTTTTTTCAGAATCTAGTGCAAATATTGTATTTTTAGTGATTTTTTTTTTTCCCCCATGGTAAGAAATATAAAGGGATTTTGATGAAATATCATGATTTTTAAGCTTATATTTGAGTCATTGTCCAGACTCAATCATACATCGCAAACCATTAGTTTAAGGAACATACAACGGCTAACAATAGCTGACTGTTTTTTGAGCTCAGAGGGTTAACATCTCAATCTAAATGTTGATCTGGAAAATGCATAAATTCATACATAAACTTGTGCGTCGTCTGACAGGTCTGGAGCCGAGGATCCTGAGCAGATGGGACATGCAGAAATATGCCCGTGAAGCTTACAATGCCGGCGTTCGTTTCATCGGTGGCTGCTGTGGATTTGAACCGTATCACATCCGTGCCTTGGCTGAGGAGCTGGCACCTGAGAGGGGCTTCCTGCCTGCAGGCTCCGAGAAGCATGGCACCTGGGGTAGTGGCCTGGAGATGCACACGAAGCCTTGGGTCAGAGCCAGGTAGATATTCCTCTTTCTCAACTTTAATCTTTTTTTTTCTTTAAAAAGCCTCAAGTTCGGTTGTATCCTCTCAACCCATTTAGCTCCTGACAGGTTCGAAAGGCATATTAACTTTTAATAATCACCAAAGTCCCTCCATTTATCATAAAGATGCTGCAAAATCATTTGAAGATTTTCACTATTTTGGCAATCCTTGGACTAATCATTTGTGATGTGACAGTCTGCCTAAAAAACTTAGCAAAGCCTAAGTTGAAATGTTTAGTGACATTTCATCAAAGTCTCCTTTAAAACTTCACCAAAGACAAACCTTCTGCCAAAACTAGATTTTATTTATTTATTTCAAACCCTACATTTTGTGCTCCTTGGAACAAGAGTGAAGATAATCTATGACTAACAGTCAGGTGAAACTCTGGCACTTTTCGGCTGAACTGAACAGAGGACACTAGTGCAGAAACAAAAAAAAATAAATGATCAAAAAAACATCTACTTTAAATGTTTTTTCTTTTTCTTGTTACACTACACAACAAGCATATGATTCAACTTCTAGCCATAGTTGTGCTGTTTCCATAGAGGTGCAGGACTTTACATTGCAGTGAAAAATTAGCCAAAAAATGTCACACGAGCAGAAAACAAACAGAAACTTCTTGAGGTTCAGAGGGTCAAATAAGAAAAACTTGACTTGTTCTTCTGTTTAGGGCTCGTCGTGACTACTGGGAGAAGCTGAACCCTGCGTCCGGCCGCCCCTACTGCCCCTCCATGTCCATTCCTGACGGCTGGGGCGTCACCAAAGGCCACGCTGACCTGATGCAACAGAAGGAGGCCACCTCCAAGGATCAGCTGAAGGCTCTCTTTGACAAGGCCAGCCAAGGCCACTGAGCTCCCCGCTGAGACCTCTGGAAGGAGGAGGAAGCAGCAGGGGTGGCGTGTGAGAAGGCAGATTCACACATTCCCGAAAGTTTACGTACCAAAAAAGATCGAAATGCTGAAGTTCTTTCTGTCTTTTTAGGACCATTTTTGCTCTTTGTGAAAGGCTGCTGACCTTTCAAATTAGCTTTCCAGAGGTAACCAGCAACGTGCCTGGTTTTTAGTAAGCTTGTCACATGTGTAAACCTTGTGAAATGACTGACAGAGGAGAGGAGCAGCTGTGAACACACCTTAAGTAGTGCCATTAACACTCAAAGTGCCTGACGCTTTGTGTAGCAATAAATAAAAAAAAATAAAACTGATTATTGAACAAAACCAGCAAGTGTGTTGTGTGGATTCTTTTGTGTATTTTTATGGCACCGCTGCTGCCATCTAGTGGACAAAAACAAAACCTTTAAGAGATGCCAAATTTTGTATACCTTTATATTATATATTAGTATTGACTTTTGTAGTGTTTTGTTGTTGTTTTTGTTGTTATGTAGAGATTTTCATTGATCAGTTACACATAGGTGCATTAACTCATCTCTGCAGTGTGTGGACAACTGTCTACCATTTGTTTCCATGGAAGACTAGTTGCTTATTGGCTAAAAATAGTAACAAAGTCATTGGTAATTTATCAGCTACAAATATAGAATAGTTTACAGTCACTACTGTTTTTTTTTGTTTGTTTTTTTAGAACAAAAATATTTTCAAACCTCTTCGAGTTAAATGAATGATTAGATAAACGTATATTGCTTAAAAGCACAAGCTGAAACAAATTACAGCAGCATCTCTGCAGCACTCCCAACATATATGGTTAAAAACTTTGCTGAATAAATGCATTAAAACCAAAATAAAAGTCTTACTGACTTACTGAGTCTTACTGAGTCTACTGACTTAAAAATGTGACTTAACTGCACTTTGATTAATCAGTTTAAAGTCATCTTCCATGTTATGAAAGTGTAAAACGGGCTGAGTTAAATTAACACAGGAAAACAAGTTCAAAAAGCTTAGCATATTAGCTTGAATCAACTAGCCACATAAAATAGATAAGGACAGAGTTGTTTCTTATTACATTTTTTAAAATCAGAAATAGTTTAACACTGAAAATTTACAGCTTCAACTGTTGAAACCATTTTGACCTGAGTCAGTACAGTCAGTGAGGCTGTTCCTAATTACAGTGAGACAAACTAAAAGTCCACAAATAAAAACTTGTTTTGATGTTTATAAAAGGATACAATTACAGCTTACTTTACTGTACAGTTTCAACCATGTCTGATTTCTAAAAACTACAAAAGACAAGAGTCTCTGCTGAGTCTTAACTCTCCAGCAATGCATGCTGGGAAGTCTGCTTAAAAGCGAGTTTTGTTTTTTAACAACTTAATGAGTTGAATAAACTTTCAGCTTATCGTTTATGCTTTTAAAGTCAAAATGTGAGAAGTAATAGGGATTTGTGTTTTTTAATTCTAAAGTGAGACATTTGAGAGTCGTTTGAAGTTCAGTCTACTATAGATTAACAAAAGCCGCATATTTACATTAGGTAAACTGGAGAAGATATTTTACAGTGTATGAAGATATCTCATTAAACCTGTCATTTTTATATTTCTCCAGTAGTAAAGTGCTATATATCTATTACATATTTTCTCCTTAGCATTTTTTCCCCAAAGGCAATCAATGTCCTACATTTTTGTGAAGATAAATAAGTTGTGTAATCTATGCCTTTACATTGACAGTAAGGGGATCTGGTTGCTCTGTTACACTGCATTTTGGTAACATGATTTGTCCCCCCAAAGGGAAGGGTCACTGTAAATCAATACAAAGTTGTATGAAGTGATCACCTTCATCCTGTGATGAAACATTTCTGTCCTGATGGGACTGGTCTCCTCCAGGAGTTCATGCCCTCATCCCAAGCATGACTGATATATCCATCCATCCATCCATCCATCCATTCATCATCTATACACTGCTCAATCCTCATTAGGGTCACGGGGGGTGCTGGAGTCTATCCCAGCTGGCTTGTGGCGAAGGCAAGGGACACCCTGGACAGGTTGCCAATCTGTCGCAGGGATAACTGATATAGTTGGATGAAAATAATGTGATTGTTGTGGTCGTCACAGTCAACAGAGCTCCATCCAGTTACTTACCAAGACCTTAGTCCAACATGTTAGACAGCACTCTCCGCCACCATCATTAAAACACCAAATGAGGGAATATCTTGTGGAAGAATGATGTTTATCCCTTCAGTAGAGTTCCAGAGACTTGGAATTTCAACACAGAGGAACAATGAAGCTGTTCTGATCAACCAACACCTTTACTAAGACCCTTAGTGCACGGTTACACATTTTTTCCTTTCATTTGTCACCTGTCTGTAGCTAATTTCCACACTGAAGAACAATCAGTGAAGGCTTGACGTCCTTTTGTGGGTGTGTTTTTAACCACCGAAGTCTAGAGGGAGTTTTGGTTTCCTGTGTTTATTCAGCTGAAGTATTGTGTCGACTCAGTGATGTGGAAATATTAGGATATGGCTTTGCCCCACTGGCACTGGTTTTTAATAGCTATAATGCACGGCCTTCACCCAGTGAACTATATTTAAGTCCCTTAGCCACAATGCAAAGGAAGGAAACACATTTTTGTTCATATTTTTTGCACATCTAAAAAAGAAATAATTATGAATTTCTCCATTTTAGGAGTTCCTACATTTAATTTTTTTAATCTCGCTAGCCATAATTGAAATGGAGACAAGCTCCTCAGTTTTCACTGGCTTACTATCAACAAAGACAGAAACATTAACAAAAATTCTCTAATTTATAGAATATGTGTAAGCATTTAAATAGAACAAACACAACAAACAGCAAAGAAAACCGAAGGAACAATGTTATTATATCATACGTAGCTGGAGTATCCGACAAACTCAGGAGAATTTTCTCCAAAGTTAACATCCCAGTGTACTTCAGACCCAGCAACACTCTGAGACAAAGATTGGTTCACCCCAAGGATAAAACACCAACACACAAGTGGAGCAATGTTGTCTGTGCAGTCCAATGCAGTGAAGAGTGCACACACTTGTATACAGGAGAGACTAAACAACAGATTCACAAGTTCATGGCTCAACACAGGAGAGCATCTCCTCAGGACCAGACTCAGCAGTTCACCTGCATCTGAAGGATAAAGGACTTTCTTTTGAGGACAACAATGTCTACATTTTGGACAGAGGAGACAGGTGGTTTGAGAGAGAAGTGAAGGAAACTATCTATGTCATTTTGGAACAGTCATCTCTAAACAGAGGAGGGGGTTTACAACACCACTTTTCAACACCTACAAGACAGTGATAAGGTCTCTCCCTAGAAAGTTTCGCCATCATTAACATCTTAAGTCACCCCTGACTTGGCAGATTCACATTCTTTGCTGTGTAAACTGACAGCTCCATCACCATGGTTGTTGGTGGACCACCTGGTTTCACAACAATTCACATTTTGAGGCATACCAATTCCTGGCCATTATTGGGCCGCCAGCAATGTGAGCTGGATGTCTGTGTAGATTCTGAGTCATCCAGGTCATGCTAATCATAGGAGCTTTCTTAAAAATCAACTGACTAGGACTCACAGCCTCCAGGTGTGAGTTGATGTGAAACCAGGCGATTTGCCAACAACGACAGCAGTCATGGTGATGGAGCTGCAAGTTTGCATAACAAAGGATGGGAATCTGCAAAGTAATGAGTGACTCAAGATGTTAAGGATGGTGAAACTTTCTGGGGAGAGACTCTTATAGGTGTTGAAAAGTGGTGTCGCAAACCCCCTCCTCTGTTTAGAGATGGCTGGTCCAATTTGACATAGGTAGCTTCCTTCACTCCTCTCAAACCACCTGTCCTCTCTGTCTTAAATGTGGACATTGTTGTCCTCAAAGGAACGTCCTTTGTCCTTCAGATGCAGGTGAACTGCTGAATGTGGTCCCTGAGGTGATGCTCTCCTGTACTGAGCCATGTCCTTATGAATCTGTTGTTTCTCCTTTGTACAAGTCTGTGTACTCTTCACTGCATTCACTGTATATACAACATTGCTCGTGTGAGCTGGAATGACTAAAAATCCTGTAACTCCTCATCGGTCAGTTAGAACTGAAGAAACCTCCTGGTTAAGAGATGAAATATCTTCAAGAATCTACAAGAGAAGTCCAGTTGATTTCCACTGAAGCTTCTATGATTACCATGACCTGGATGACTGAGAATCTACACAGACATTCAAACAGAATTTAAAAATCAAACAACAAAATGCCTGGAATAAGGGTTTGAAAAGTAAAACACATATTTCAAAGATCTGGATCCAACAGGAATCATACAGAAGAACGGCTTCTGCATGCTTTTTGTGAACCATGCAGACTTTCTTTCACAGAAACAAACAATTATCTGGTAATAGTGACAAAATGGACACAGATATAACTATGCCTATATTATCGTGCTGTAACATCACTGGAGTGTTTTGTTTATAACTACATGTGTTTAGTCCTAGTCCACTTGCCGTACAGCTTCCGTCAGTACGTCTTGTGCGTGCTTACGTCATGGATTTGCCCACGTGCAGATGTTTATGCTCCTCGTGCACGTCTGCACGAGAGAGAAAGAAACAAGAGACGCAGAGAGAAATAAAGAAATCTCGAAGAGACTGGAGGATAAGGAACAAATATATTATTTCAACTATTTAAAATCAATGAAGGAGAAAAGTAAAGTATGTGTATCTGTTTTCTGTCTCTGTGTTTTGGTTTAATAAGCTCTTAAAAGACAAGGGACTGTTATGGTGCCTTCAGGGTTCATGGGAAAAAATGAGTGTATGCTTTAAGTTCGAAAGGGGCAGCCGAGATACGAGTATTTAACCAATGGACTAAAAAAAATAAAATATGTGTTCATAACTTCACTATCAGCGTAATATATGTCAATAAATTTTTGCGCATTGTAAATAGCTTTAGTTTTCATTGGTAACTTGAGTACTTTGGCTGGTAATAACAGTCTTATATTTAAATTGGTCAAAACTGGAGACATCCTGTACAATATTAAAGTGGTATAAAATAAACTAAATCAGTACTAAGATGTTGGAGCCCCAAAATTAAGTTTTAATTACTTGAAACAGATCAGAAAAAAATGGTAACAAGGCTAGCAAATAAATTTCATGTTCTAACTTTAAGAGGATTTTGTTAAACTAAGTATTTTAATGTTGTTACAAAATACAAACTTGTCATGATGAAACCCCTCCACCTCCACATGAATTTAAAAAATTCTTCTTTGTGTATGCATATCATATCACAATACTAGCCATGATGCTTAGTAACAGCAGGATCTCACCACATTTCATGCCAAACATTAATTATTATCCATCCATCCATTATCTATACACCGCTTAATCCTCACTAGGGTCGCGGGGGGGCTGGAGTCTATCCCAGCTGACTCAGGTGAAGGCAGGGGACACCCTAGACAGGTCGCCAGTCTGTCGCAGGGCTACATACAAGGACACACAATCACTCTCGCATTCACACCTATGGGCAATTTAGAGTAATCAATTAACCTCAGCATGTTTTTGGACTGTGGGAGGAAGCCGGAGTACCCGGAGAAAACCCACGCATGCACAGGGAGAACATGCAAACTCCATGCAGAAAGATCCCGGGAAAGCTGGGACGCGAACCGGGGATCCTCTCGCTGCAAGGCGAAAGCGCTAACCACTACGCCACTGTACAGCCCCAAACATTAATTAATTAATTAATCAAATAATAAAGGAACTCAGTGCATTACAATGTGTAATGTTTCAAGCTATGACAAGACAAATAGTTTATTATTACAGCTAGCAACTCATTTTAAATAGCAGGAGACCTGCAACAGAACCTGGGTCATGGGGGACAGACATCTGCTTTGACTAGATGGGTTGAGGAGAAGACAGACAGACAGACAGACAGACAGACAGACAGACAGACAGACAGACAGACAGACAGACAGACAGACAGACAGACAGACAAAGAGACAGCAAATAAACACTGGACACAGTGTTTATGATTGTGCAGGTTGGTGGGACCAGTAGCTACATATTACATTCGAGCAGCTCCAGGGCCTGAAATACATATAAAGCCCCTACAACAAGGGTGTCAAACATGTGGCTGTGGGCCAAAAGTGGCCGCCAGAGGGTCCAATCTGGCCGTGTGATGACTTTGTAAAGTGAAAAAAATTACATAGATGACAGTGACTGAATTCAAAATAATTTCTAGACCATGACAGGTTGTTTTGATCATAAAGTAAAATATTATATTGCTCATTGTTCTGTTGTCATTTTGTGTCTCATTTTTGTAATGTTTTTTCTTGTTTTTGTCTTTTGTTGTCTGACTTTTATCATTTGTGTCACGTTTTTTGTTTCTCGTTTTTGTTGTTTTGTGTTTCCTTTTTGTCTCGCTTGTGTTTTTTGGCTTATTTTTTGTCGTTTTGTGTTTTGCTGTATTCATTGTTATGTGTATCATTTTTGTCATTGTGTTTCAAGCTTTTGTCATTTTTGTCTCGTTTTTGTCGTTTGTCCATTTTGTTGTCTCTGACTTTTTCATCAAGTTTTTTGTCTGTTTTTTGTTTTGTTTCGTGTTGTTTGTCTCATTTTTTGTCGTTTGGTATTTTTCCTAAATTTCAGTTTGTTCATAATGTTTTGTAAAAAGATTGTTCCTTAAATGTGAACATATTCAGAATGTACTTTTTTGCACTAAAAAAGGAAGTATTCGGAGTTGTCATTATTTTTTACAGGTTATTATGCTGTGATTTTACTTGTCCGGCCCACTTAAGATCAAATTGGGTTGAATGTGGCCCTTGAACTAAAATGAGTTCGACACCCGTGCCCTACAGTATGGACACGATCTTGAAGCATCGTTTACAGTTTTCCTGCAGGAACCTAAACGCAGCATGTGCTCGGTGCAGCCGTTAAATCCCTCCCCGGATCTGACAGGCACGCACGCACCTTGTGCTTGTAAACACAAGCTCACACGTGACACCGTGAGCAGAGCCGCGTCGCGCGACGGTATTGTCTACGATCGGACAAAGAGCCACTCGGTCAGAGCGCGAGCAGCGGCCAGGTGAGCGGCCAGGTGTCATGGCAACCGACGGTTTCACCCGCAGTACGATGCCCACTTCTAACCCCCGGTCACCTCGCGGTGTCCGAGCCAGTCCGGCCGCTTGAACTTCTTCATGTCCGAACCGTTCGGAGAGACGACGACGGTAGCTGCGTTTTCGGCCGCTCACTCTCAGCTGGCGGCGGGTTAGCAACGGTGGAGAGTCTTTGTTTCTGAATTTGTCTGGTCGGTGTTTTCGCCGCCGCCGCTGCTGCGCCAAATCTTACTTTTTCTTAGCTGCCGTTAGCGACTGTTGGCTAGCAGCAGCGTTTAGCCTCGACACCAGAGGGTAACGTTAATCTACGTGTCGTGTTTACTGGCTGCATGAGATGTCTTTCACCATGGAGGATAGCCTGGAGTCCGGCTGGGTGTCCGTCCGGCCCAAAGTCTTCGACGAAAAGGAGAGACACAAATTCGTTTTCATCGTGGCCTGGAACGACATCGAGGGAAAGTTCGCCATAACCTGCCACAACAGAACCGTGCAGAGAAGGAGCACTGTTCTGGACCTCGACTGTAGCCCCACCGCGGTGCTTCCTGCCCACGAAAAACACACGAAAAGCACCGTCACGATGCCGAAGGATGAAATCTGCCGGCCGGGTATAGTTACACCGCACTCAGTCCCCAAAGGAAAAACCACAACAAATAGTCAGAAGGCTACAAAAGTCGGTGGTTCCAAGACATTTGAGTGTGTCAGTCCCGGTCTGGGGTCCTGGGATATTGTGACACCCAAGGTAGTAGAAATGGAGATCCTGGACCCTGTGGATGTCCTGCTGTCTCCGGATGACCCAGGGAACGGTGATAGCAGCGGCCGGGAGGACTTCAGCTGGGCCGGACTGTTCTCTTTCCAGGATCTGCGTGCTGCTCACCTCCAGCTGTGCGCCGTCAACTCGGACCTGGAGCCATGTTTACCATCGTTCCCGGAGGAGCAATCCGGCGTGTGGACGGTGATCTTCGGTGCGACCGGAGTGTCTCAGCGGGAGACGGAAGCCCTGTGCTACCAGCTGCAGGTGTACCTGGGTCATGCCCTGGACACCTGCGGCTGGAAGATCCTCTCGCAGGTGCTTTTCTCCGAGAGCGACGACACGGAGGAGTACTACGAGAGCCTGAGTGAGCTGAGGCAGAAGGGCTTCGAAGATGCTCTGGAGAGGGCCAAAAGACGCATGCAAGAGGTGAGTTAACTGCTTTTGTTGTTTGAAGAGAATGTGTTTGTTAAACGAAACAGAGTATACGACTCTGAAGTCATCTTGTGATTTGACATTTAAGGGAAGAAGAGCGACTGCTTCCGTTTCCCCTGTATTTTAAACATGTAAGTCGTGTTAGATGTTTTAGGTAAATCCTTAAAGCCCACCCTCAAATTTGTGAAAGCTTTATTATATTAGAAAAAAATGCAAACAGAGATTTCACTGCTGTTGCATGTGGACCACATCAGACCAGGTCCAGAACTAAACCTAACCTTTAAAACACAATTTCTGGTCTGTGAAACCTTTATTTCATCTGTGAAAAATAGATTATACATAGGGTCTTAGATCTGAACCTGGTCTAGTGTGGTCTATGTACAAAAACACAAAAAAATCTGACTTTTTTGCATTAATACAAATAGAAAAAAGGTTTCACAAATCACACACTGTGGTTTAAAGACTCTTTAGATTCCGTAGTGCGATCTAGTCCAAATTTGACCAGTTAATATGTAGTGATTTTGGATCTTGACCAGGTCTAATATGGTGTACATGCAATTAAAGCAATTAGATGTCAATGTTTTGCACTTGCAGAAACAGAATAAAGCCTTCCCAGATGTGAAAGTGAATTTCAGACAGAGCCTGTTTAGCAATGGTGTCACTGTTTTAAATAATTACAATGTGGGGAAAGTTAAGTTTCCCTTAACTTCTTCCTTAACTGTGAGTCAGAAACTTGAATGCTGTGTAGGCTATGATGCTATTGGTAGTTCATGTCGTGAGGGTATAAAAGCACATAAACTCTACAATCTCAGCCTTACATTATATTAGAAGGATGTTTTTAGGAGACACAGGGCAACCGCAGACTAGTGAATGTAGTTTTCAGCACAAAATTGTGCCTTATGCTCCGCTTATTCTCCTCCTCTTCCTTTGTCCCCCCTGTGATCTACCATCTGTTGCTGCATGTTCACAGGCCAGTAATATGATCTGGTCTGGCTAGACATCACACTCCAGTTGGCTGAATGGTTTGAAAGGAGTTACAAAGGAGAATAAATAGAGGTGGAGTTACAGAAATGATGTGTCACCACAGCTGTTCAGATGGTTTCATTGTTATCCTAGACAGATGAAAATGTATATTTAGCTCAGAGAGCCAACAAGAAGCTCCTATATTTTTAATTGTGTCTGTAGCATATGTGCCAAATATTTGCTAGAGGAAGTGCCAAATTTGACTACAGCACTGCTTGTGTGAAGTCTTAATAAAAGCATGATCATGATCATAGACATTTTGTATGTTTAAGAGGAGATGAAGACTCAGGCAAAATCTTTCACCTCTTCTGCTGTTTTATTCAACTGATGCACAAAAGCTCAAACAGCTGGCTAAGGGTTTGGCCCAACCAGGAAACAAAATATTTAATGACAGAATATCTCACTTGTTTAGCACACATCTTTGGGGGAGATGGTGATGTATTTTATGCGCCCAGTTTTATTAACGTCACCAATTATCACATTCAGTAGACAAGATGATCCGGTGTAAAAAATCAAGTTGGGCTGCAGCTAACAGTTATTTTCGTTGTCTGTTAATCTGATGATTATTTTCTCACTTGATCAACTATTAAATGTATCCATAAAAGTCACAAAATACTTAAAATGCTTGTTACAGTTTATCACAGCCCAAAGTGACAGCCTCAGATGTCTTACATTGTCAGACTAGTAATGTAACACCCAGATATATTTAATTTACTTTCATATGATGAGAAAGGTCAGGTAATGTGTCCTTAAAATGGCCTAAATGATAGACTACAGTGGAGCTGAATTCCTTTATCAGTTATTTGATTGACAGAATTAAGTAGCAGTCTTTTCTAGTGTCTCCATCAATGTAAAATTGGCCATATACTGCTGTACGGCAGGTGTTTTAATGTTTTGCTGTTAGGCATAACAGTGTGAAACCACTGGCAGGACTGTGTAGGGCAATCATGTTCACATGGCAAATAATCAGATTCTGACTCGGCAGTAGTAAAACATTTTTAAAGCAAAAAGTGACAAATATTTCTACGTTCTATTTTCTCAAGTGATTGATTTGAAGCAGTTTTTTTAGCACCGTAAATGGAATGTCTTTTGGTTTTGAACCGCTGAGAACAAAACAATCACCTGGAGGATGTCACTCTGGACTCTTATAAAATGGATATGGGCAGTTATTACTATTTTCTGACATTTAAAAAAATTGGCATGACATGTTTGGGAAATATGCTTCTAATTTTTTGTCCAACAGTTTTGGATATGTAGAAGGTAATATAGTGCAAAACCCGCTCAAAACTACAGGCTCAAAAGTTATAACACTACTTTGAGACCGTGTCAACAACAACAGAGGTGATATTTACTCCTTTTTATTGGATTGCATGTGTTTTCATTGTCCTGGTGACTAAGTCCATTCTTAATATACCTTGACTGTAGGCAGTACAATAAACAGAGTGCTGACCTGGTCCCAACATTTTAAAGACTGCATTGTAGGTGGAATGGTATGTTGAGATGGGAAGAGATAGTGACAGTGTTTTAGCTATGTTAAAGTACGATCAGAGTTTACCTTTTCTGCCTTTGAGTTGAGACAATAATATCACATGCTATAATTATTTGATGGGCCAACCTACATACTATTGATTGACAGCTATTTTGATAATAGATTTATTATTTTGGTCATTTTAAAAGGAAAATTCCCAAAATTTCCCAGTTGCAACTTTTTTTATGTAAGGATTTAAAAATAAAATCAGTGACCATTGTTTTGAGCTGATAATTAAACAAACTTGCTAACTTGCTTGTATTGAAAATGATTATTTTCACAGATTTTCAGATATTTCACTGGCAATGAATGGCCACATTGTTTGGACTGTGAAAAGCAGCTGTAAGTTGAGAATCAGTGTTGTGGCCTTATCACAACCCACCACAAGATACAGCCTTAACCTCTAGACCTCGTTCTTAAAGATAACTGGGCCAAACATACAGAAGGACTGATTAGTGGTAAAAATTGCAGGGTTGTAGGGTATGCTTCAGTCAATCATTGACTGGAGCCACGTTTCCGTGTTTTTCTTACTTGTACTCTGTTGTTAAACAAAATGAGGCTAACAGCTTGTCTACAGTAAACCTGACACGTTTCAGGCTAATAGTTTCATTTTAATTGCTTTGCTGGGCTTCTTGTTGCTGTTCTCTGGTGAGAATAATGTAAAGCAACTAACAGCTGATGAAATATTCACTGAAATTGTATTGCAGGGAGTAAAAACAGGCTTAAATCTTCACACTACAGGGTTTGCAAGAACACAAGTATAACATGAACCTGCAATGGGAAGCCTGCAAATATATATTAGACTATAGCTAAGTATTTTAATCATCAGTTAATCCACAGATTATTTTATCCAACAGTCATTTGGTCTTTAAAATGGTAGCAAACCCTGATAGTTCCTACAACTCACCTAGTAATAGAGGACAAAGAAAACCAGCAGATATTCACATTTGAGAAGATGGAAACGGATAGTTCTTGGTATTTGTGCTTAAAAAAGGTACTTATACTGTTATCAAAATTGTTGCAAATAGTTTTTCAGTTAAACAGATCATTTAATAAAATGGTAATTTCACCTCTAGTGTACGTGGACATATTTCAGACTAGTTTTCTCATGCTCTATGCATTTTTACAAAAAGAAATAATGGGCTGCTAATTTACCACAAACAACGGTTTCTAAGATGACAGAGGAACATCTACAGAGTTCATGTACTTGAATGTGGCATTGTGAGCCTCTGTATTTACCACCAAATTGGTAACTTTGTCTATAAGAAGGTGTCATGTTAATTTTTCTTAAATATACTAGTATTACATATTTGCCTCAATGGGGTTTACCATCTGTATGGCGCAATCTATTCTTAGATACTGTGGTGAAGTGAATAAAACCTTGCAACAAAGGAAAAATTAAGAAAACTCAACAACAACATAGGAAGGATCAATTTTCTTGAATGGAAGACTGTGCATTGTTGTATGTCCAGAGTACAATATCTGTCTGTTTTATTCAGGTATGTCAGTGAAACTACACAGATCGAAGTCCCTCTCAGGAGACTGAAAGTTTGGCATTGATATGTAAAATGCGTGGAATTTCTCTTGTTCCTTAATGAGTCACTTCTAAGGCCTCACTTGTTGTGTGCTCAGTTTGGCTGCTGTATATTGTGCATATGCCCACAGTTTGTTTGTCACGGTTAGTTTTCATATTTCCCACAGATACAGCTGTGGGATTAATCTGCTATCCTGTCACTTAATGGGATGCTTTGTTTATATTAACATGATACACATTAGGATATGTGGGTATTTTTAAATTTGTTGTAGTCGTCTGTTCTAGTCACCTGTTAAGTTGTACCAAAGCTTTCTTGATTAATTGATGAATGTTTGATTTGGACTAACAGTCCAAATATTCAGTTTGCTGTCATATAAGACAGCTAGCTAGCAGCAAATCCTAGCAACTGAAATAGCTGAAACTAACGTGTTTAGATTATTTTTTGTTTGAAATTAATAATCAGTTATCAAAATAATTGCTGTAAACATGTAATTGTCTTGCTATTCCAGAGAAATTTCAGAGTTTTAAAATCAAATGAACACTGAATAGAAAAAACACACACCGTCTAGAGGATTTCTTGGTCTAGTTGTGTTGATGGGTTCATGGGTGGCAGGTTCATTTTTCAGCTGCTGAATAGAATTCACTTTGAAAAGTGCTGTTAAACAGTGTCCTCTCAGATCACAGTGAAGGCGTGTTCTTCCTGCGTGATATCTCAATTAAAAAGCAGAGGGAAAACTTGTTCAGCAAGACAGAGCAGATTTAGCACTGTCAAGAGTTGGTCCTGATGATAGGCCTGGAGCAGCTACACTATAGCTCATATCACCAGGAATGTCCTGTAATTATGTTCTCAGTGCATACTGGAGAGCTTTGTCTAGACTTAACAGCTAAACTTAGCAAATGAAAATCTGTATTTTTTCTTTTTTTAAAAATGGATTCTCGACATGTTTTTGTACATATATACTTAAAAATAATGAGCAAACAAAGGTATGCAAAAGAGAAAAATTCTTACCCAAACTAGTTGCCAAGAAGTGCTGCAATGTAAAGAATAATAAAAAAATGTTTGTGCAGAGATAAATACAGATAATAAGTAATACTTGCAGATAAAGCAATCCGTAACTACTTTTCAGGGAAAATAAAATATATCAAAGTCTCTGCTGAAATCAACACGATGGTTTCCAAAATCTCCAGAATTTGTCCGATTTATGATTTAGACCATGAGTGAGTTTCTCCAGTTGGAGAAGAGTTGATATCCACCCCTCAGCTTTTACAACATTGAAGTTGGACCACTGTAGTATGGGGAACATTTTTATCGAGGCATACAGGCGTAAATAAAAAGTTCTTTAAATTATTAGTATATGTAAAGATTGAAGCACATTTTTGAAAAATCCCATTGCAAATCTTGATCCACATCATGCTCCCACAAAGGCTTCAAAGAATCAATGGCTAAGTACAATAAATTTGTACATCTTGGAAATTCTTTTGATGGATTTGTCTGAAACAATGACATTTTTCTTCTAAGACACTTCTGAGCAAACATGCAAACAGATTTCCATTTGGTTAGGTAAGTGAGACGAAAGTAAAATAATGCTATGTGGACCCCCAGAAAACAATTCTCGTAATTTATCAACAACACTAATATAAATAATTGAAACAGAAGGCTTTTTAAAAAAAAGCTTTTACACTGTGCTATTAAAAGCCATAAGCCTCAAGAACAACAATAGAAAACACATTTACAAAAGCACTGTACTGTGGAATATGACTTTTTTAAAAGAGAGTTATGTGTAGAAGCCTGGATGATACCTTTTTACTGTAAATTGGATGCACAATATGCTAGATGTAATTTAGTCTTACAATATGCAGTTATCCTTTATTAATGTCTTGGCAATGTTCGGTGACAAATTTCATTTGCTTGGAAATAGTCTTAATTACAGAATTGCAAACCCTCAACATCATGCTTGGCAAAATCACCTGAATGTTAAAACTAGTGTACTTTCCGGACTATAAGCTGCTACTTTTTTCTCACGCTTTGAACCCTGCGGCTTATACAATGATGCGGCTAATGTATAGATTTTTAAGGGCGAGCTTCATGCTGTCAAAACGTTTAGCCTCGTCACATCAGAATGAAAGTACTGAACAGGTTACAGTAGACCAGTGAAACTGTTCGAATTAAATCAAACGCAGTCACACTAAATTCTTCAGATCAGTCATTTTGCGCTTCATAAACACACCCTCATCGAAGAAGGAAATAGAGCTGCTGCACGTAACTTGGCATTAACGAATCGATAGTGAGACGTTGGAGTTGGCTGTGTGAACTGACTCGATGCGTTTTACTGCTGTGTTACAGGCACTGTTCGGAAAAAAAGCATTTATTTCATTAAAAGTTAAAAAAAAAAAGTCTTTGTGTAAATATCTCATTACAGCGTGGACACCTGCGGCTTATAGTCAGGTGCAGCTTATACATGTACAAAACTTTTTTCTTTTTAAATTTAGTGGGTGTTGCTTATATTCAGGTGCACTCAATAGTCCGGAAATTATGGTAGTGTCGCAGGCAACAATTATTTTAATTATTGATTCATTTGCGAATGATTTTTTTTATGAATTGCTCAGTCTATACCTTTTATGAACTATAGAAAAACATAGACTAAAGGCAACACTTGAGATCATGTATGTTGTCCCACTAACAGTCCAAAATATGAAAATATTCAGAGCAGAGATGACTATAGCACCAGTTTTTCACCATTTATATTCCAGTCCTGATATCCCTCCCCAGGCAGTTTCATTCACACCATGAGTCATGTGAGTTTCAGGTCGTTAACAGTCCTTGAGAGTTGTAAGATGTCGTGGCAATTAGGGGTGAGAATAAATATCTGCGACTTGCCATCAGTCTGGTAAAACTTAGAGATTCTTAGATGAAGGTGAAACGTATTTAACCTAAACCTAAAACCTGACTTAAAAGTCCAGTATCACTAAGGATTCAGTTTGCTGTAACTTGTGGCAAACAGAAGCTACAAATTCTCACACTTGGAAATGTTTGGCATATTTATTTTTAAAATGTGTGAGAAGATTAATCACTTCCCAAAAAAGCTGTGCACACATTGTCTGATTGACTAATTGATTAATCACCCTATTGTCTCACCTCTAATAAAGACAGGTAGTGCTGTTGCCATTGAAGTGCAGATGCAGCAGCTCTCTGGCATCTAATACTTCACAATCACCAACAAATAGATTTGACTATGTAAATAATACACCATTTACTTGTACTATTTTTAAAAAATTATGTCAACCTAACTTCTGAGATTTATTCTAGTATCCTCCTGATGATGTTTACATCTGTAAAATAAAAATGAGCTTGAATCTAAGTTGCTTGGCCCAGCTTGTGGCCAGGCAGGAGTTGGATCATTTAGCCTGGGGGTTTTCCTGGCTACCAGCGACTGCAGGGGATGTTCAGTCGGCCAGTGGTTACCAGGGCGACTCAGATCCAAGGTAAACAGTAGGAGCAGTGTTGGAGCTGAATCGTGTAGTGTCCACCCCAGTTCCCTACGTGGAGGGCTTTGGAAAAGCAGCCCAGAGTTAATATAAGCGTCTCTATTCATATCTATCGCTCTCTGCAGAGAGAAGAGCACTTTATTCACTGCTTTGGATGACGATTGGGTGGTGCTACATTTCAATATTATCTGAGGCAGATGTGAAGGAGAAGCATTGTGCTGTTTGAATCGGAGCTGCTGGTTTCTGAGAGCTGGGAGATGAATTGTATTTTCTGCAAACAATAGCTGTTTTAGTGGCGTTTTTCTCCGGTACAATGAACAGTCTGTGGATACTTGGACATATGGTATGAATCAGCAACAGTTGGGGCCAATTTATTCTCCTTTCTCCTTGTACTACACTCAAACAATGTATTTTATAGTATCATTCCTGACCACACACACTAATGTGCCTGCACTTACACGAGCACATGGAGACTCTCTCACACTCTTTATACTTACTGGGAGTTTTTTTTCCTTGAGCTTTGAAATACCTTTTGTTTAGAACTAACTGTAATTATGAGACAGCCAGAATTAGACCCAATACACACAAAAATACAATTTTACAATTAAATCAGCAATGCTACCATCACAACCTTAATCGTCTTCTGTGGATACTTAATTTAACCTGACATATTTTCTACCAATATATCAAAAATTTCTCTTTTTTTAAATGACATTTGCTACTAAACAAGTCTTTCTCACACCCCACATTTTGACTTTTCACAGTACAAACAGCACAGGTGGAGTTACTAATGATGACTGAACTGTTAAGTGTTACAGTAAGCCCTGACAGAGAGCAAATAAACAGAATATTCCCTATAGCAGGCTCACACTGCAGGAGTTTCAGGCTGATTTACTGTCCATTTCACCCCTCCCGTCAATCAGAAGATGAATGTGGTCAGAGATCTTTGTCTTAATCAATGTTCAGCCCAGATATTAGCTAATATGAGGTGTTTACAAATACAGTCTGAAATATCCTGAACTTCTTGTAGACTCATCGGGGCCACCTTGCTAATGTCAAACATTTGGTCTTTTTGTCTTAAAATCTGGATGGTTACGATTATAACACTAACACATGTTCCAGCCCTTGAGAATATTAGCTGCAGATAACGAAACTGACTCCACCACCCCAACCATTTCCTCATCCAGAATCGTTTAGGCTTCTGCTTGTCTTTTTTTCTTACTGCAAAGTATTATACTAGCAAAGCTTTGTGTGGCTCAACACTCTGATGTCTAGAAACTGGGAATGCATGATGGTGGATTTTTGCAAATATCCTATATGCCAGTGTTTTCCGACTCATTTGACCTGAATGCTGATTCCAATATAAGCACATATTTTTTTCACCTAATTGCAGAGAGCAGCAGATCTCTTCTCCAGTAGAATTACCATATTACTATGCATACTCGACGGCACTTCTCAAATGTTTTGGAAAAACTACTTCAAGTTACATACCATATTTATTTTTCGACCATAGCTATAAATGTGTATCCTGAAAAATTTTATCTGCCCGTCAATAGTCATTTTGGGCCGTGGCTCATATTTCATTTTAAAGCCTTTTGTTAGCTGATACCGATAATGACATGCATCTCTACCAGAAAACATATATCCTGGTGATGATTCGCTTTTTGGATGTTTTATATTTTTATGTGCTCTCATTTTATTCTGCTTTCAAAAAGCTGAGTAAGGTCTTATCTTGGTTTTTAAAATCCTCTGCTACTTTGAATACTTTGACTGAAACCAGTGTACAATGACATGTAGGCACTTTATCCAGGTTTCTGATCATGCTTTGCTATTTAAAAACACAGTGGCTGAGATGATGAGAAATCAAGACACAACTGCAGCCAGGGTATCAGAATGTTGTAAGGACTATGTAAACACTGGTGTGAAAAAACAGGTTTCTCATAGTCCATGTAAATGCCATATCAACAGTAAGACTCAAAACCAGGATACAAATGTGCATGTAAACAAACACACTTATTGTTGCCCTCTAGGTGCTGTTAGCACTAAGATGAGCACCAAATACACAGCTGAAATAGGCTTCAACAAATACACATTAGCCATGTTTCAGTGGTGCTGGCTAAAAACGAAGAGGTATTTGTTTTACAGATCAATCTGCAATTTAGTTTCTGAATTCTTCATTTGGTGTGTAACATTCAAAAACTCTATAGTAGTAAATTTACTATCCGGTACAACTTAGAAAACCAGCAAATCACATGACCCCCTTAACGGAGCCAGTGAACTTTTGCCAGTTCTGCTTAAATGTTGCCAAGTGCTTGCTCAAATGGAATAGAAAGGAAACTTTGGATTTAGTGGGGTTCTCTGTTTAAAGTTTGACCTTATTATGAGAGGTCAAAGGAATTGGTGTTGTACAAATAAAACTGAATTAAATTAATTTTCAAAGCAGTTGCTCAGCAGTTCAATGAACTACAGTGCCCAGCTGTTTAATATGATTACTAAGCCTTTCTAATAACAAAACTATTATTTGTGACTCATTTTTAAGATACAGGTCTGCAGTAGAAATGATGAGGCTTATTGCTGAGGTCAGGTGTGCTCAGCGGTATAAAGAGCCAGTCTGAGAGTTGATATTTTTTTCTTTTCATGGGTTTTGTTGATAGAAATCGTACCTTAACATTGAAGTAGAACATGTTTGGTTTTGTGGACGTAGACTGCGCTAAACCCCAGCCACACGTTTGTTTTCTGCATGATTTATCCTAGGTGTTGGACAAGCACAAAGCCATAGACAGCATGGTGGAGCTCCTGCAGGTGTACCCCGAGGAGGATGAGGCGTATGGAGAGCTGCTGGAGGCAACAACTCAGCTCTACCACTACCTGCTTCAGCCCTTCAGGGACATGAGGGAACTGGCAATGTTGCGCAGACAGCAGATTAAGGTAATGCACACAAGCACACAGATACAAATACCATCTGTTTTAGGGCTGGATGTAAGTAGGTTTAGCTCTCAATGTAAGTAAGTGGTCTGTCCTGAAACACTCTTTGACCTGTGTCAGGCTGCCCCTTTAACAGTGCGCTCTACCAGCTACAGTGCTGTTTTTGTGGTTTGGTAGTGCTGGGAAATGACCCTTGAACCACTGCATGGTAATGTCTTCCATTGAGCCTACCCTCCTAAGCACACATTAACATTAGTTGTTGTGTGTATTGGTGCTGGTGGTGATGATGGTGTAGTAGCCGGTCTTTAGCTTTGCATCCAGGGTCTGTGGAGGGCAGAGGATCAGCCAGAGAGGCTTTTCCCCCGCCCAGAGCAGCTTAACAACCAGCATAAGTATTATTACAGCAGCCACTAAACCACTCAGTAATTCTGCAGCCTCAGCACACTCTTCTTGTTTCCACACTCTTTCTCCACTCTCTTTGTTGCTTTTCTTCATTAGAGGCTTGAAAAAGTAGTAAATCCGCAGACTAATCTCTACTGTCTCACAGCCTTCATAGAGCTGGGTTCAGTGTTAACGCGTGCCTGGTTCGGTCAATAGGTCAGAGTCCCACTAGCTTCCTTTACATTATAAAGCCCAGCATGAAGAAGTGATACATACAATAATTCTTTAAGCAAATGCATTTGATGATTTTAAAATAGACCATCAAAGTGGATGCATCTACTAGTATGAAAGTCCATGTTACATTAACTCGCTGAATCACAAGTAGTTTCTGTGCGTTTTCTGCTACTGTCATAATTTTACTCACAATGGGCTCTTTTTTACTGCAATTCAAAGTCCTGCACCCCTATGGAAACCGCACAACCAAAGAGAACTTAGAAATGTCTTTTCTATAATATACGGTAGGTTATAATGCTATTAGTATAAAAGTGAACAATGACAATTGAATGTCTTTGTTTATTTAGCATAAATTGGGAAAACCCTTGCATCAACATGTACGTTTTTCCAAGTGTCACATGTGTTACCGATGATGACCAAAAAGGTGACTTTACATACTATAGATATTGTACGATTTTACATTTTCAGTTGGTTTCCATTCTTGTCTCCTATCTACTTTGTGTGAACACAGCCTGCAATTCAGCTGAAAAGTCCCTGAATTGTGTGAAATGGCTGTCAGTCGTAGTGTCACTAATGGCTTCGCAGTTGCTGACCACAGAGATTTATGTTTTTCACAAGAGCGGGTTAGAGCTGGCAATGTGTTTTTGGTGAATTTCTAAACAAGACATTTAGAATAAATGTAGGAAAAGGTGTTTTTTTTAAAGCTGATATTTGCTTAACTTTACATGATTGATTGATGAACTGTAAGAAAGTTGAAAATCCAACAGTTCTCCCTGTTTTTACAGTTTCAGGCTCTGGTAAATTATGTGAAATTTGGCAATTTTGTAAACCTGCCAGCGATTTTTGAGATTCAGAGGTTTAAACAAGTACCAAACAAATGACTAAACTGGACAGGAAGTTACTAAAATTGGCCACATTTAACACCATCACTAAGATATAATGAAGAAATGACCACTGCTTTCTTTGATAACATACTACTTCACTGCTGCTATCATTCTTTGTGGGTGTTTAATGTGCTGCTTTCCATTATCGTAGGTGTTTCTAAAAGGCCTGCTCAAACTACAAAATTGTTACAATATGGTACAATTTACAGCCAACGAAGTAAATTGCTTCCACCACAAAACAATGTTTGACTCTTTGGATGTGTCTGAAATCACTCCCTTTCTTGCTCTTTCATTACTCCCAATATAATAGACATCTATAGAAGAGGTTTTCAAAGTCTGAGATTGTGGGCCTCATAGTAAATTGAGATAATATGCCTTTTAAACAGAGGGCCACAACTTAATTGCTAATTTTTAACCCATGTTGGTTAGCACAAAGCAGATGCTGTTTGTAATACTCATGAATGTACACTACATTTTTTGATAATAAAGAAACCATAAAAATGTGGTGATTGTTAGCCGGGTTCTGCACTAGAAAGGACCATCTTTTGTGTTTGATTTCTGAGCTAATATAAGGATGTTCATGATATGGCAGTAGGCTTTAGGTCCATTGATTGGTCGATATGCTCTCATCTGACCAACTTGTCATTGATTGTCAGAAGCTAACAGGTACAGTGTACTCATTGTACTGAGACCCATTAAATTTATCGACAGAAAACATGCACATTTTTTTCTGTGTGATCAATTGATTGGTAAGAGTAGGTACAATTTCACTTGACCAAGATTTTCTAATTTAAACTGAGGAAGTCTCACTTTAAACAGATTCAAACCATTATACCCGTATGGACACATCTGTTGTGTCAGTGTGTTCAGATTTAAACTGAGTTGTGACCTTAACTGCCTCCATGAGGTGCTACTGCTAATCCAACTGCTGAGTGTGTAGGTGAGTAGGCCAAATCAGCAAGCCAAGCTACGCCTACTAACTTCACCTTGGCTTTTCCACATTTCTCACTTTACATTCTCACAATTTGAGACTTCGACTCTGTGGTAAGAAGTAAAATAAAATTTGCCCTCATGGTGCGAAATCACTGACAAGCACAGCACAGCTATAAAATACAAGGCTTCGTATTCTGGATGTTTTACCAGAGAGCAGTGTACATGTCATGGACACTTGGCTTTTTTTTAAGAATCTGCTCAACAAATCTTTTATGCCCCAAGTAGCCGCTGCATACAGGTGTGCCCATTCCACATAACTCCACCAGCTGCCAGATCCCATCTGGAGATCAGTCCATCGACTGAGACCATGAGGGAAGTGTGCCAGTGGTAGAGAGTGAGGCATGGGAAATGGCATGAGCAGAATTTGATCAAAGTCTGTGACTCTGGTTGGACTGTTCAGGCTTTAATATTATGTTACACAATATAGGATGCTGTTTAATTAAACACGTGATATTCGATGTCTGTCTCTGTACTTATCTGTTGTTCTCTCTCAAAGACAGCAGTTCACCCACTGTTGTGTTGTGAGTACTTTCCCTTCTCTAAACTACATTCCTTTGCACAGCATGCTTATGCAGCATCGTGTCACTAACCAGCACAAGTGACTGTATGTCTGTGCGTGTGTTTATGACTGTGTATTATGATGGTATTTGGGTTCTTGGGCGGGTGCTGATCTAAATTAAGAAATTTCACTGAATCACCGCAAAGTATGTAGCACTCTTTCTTACAGGAGAAATCAGATTGTATATGGTTTTCTTACTGTCGGCAACAAAAAAAAAGCCAAAACTGACAATGAGTTGATTCCACTGATAAGAGTAATGTCAATGTAGCCAAAGCACGATCATTCCTCTAAGCTTCAGAACTCCGTTTTTGTATTAACACTAATAAAAAGGACACATCAGTGAGTTACACTGTTGCACTGGGTGCTGTGTTACAATGAACATGGGAACTGTTGTTTATTTTGAGTAAGTCTCATATGCACAATGTATGCATCCAGTTGCCTGATACACTCATTAGTGCACTAAATGTGGATTAATCCACAGCTTGAAATAGTCCTCTATAAATGCCGTATTTGCATGTGTTGACTACGCTTGGCTAGAACTAGCTTCAAAATTTATGGGAAATATTTATTCATAATTAGTTTTTGAAGAGGTTAAAGGCTGTTGATGTTTATAAAGAGAAGGAGTGATTTGTTATTTATTTTTACCTTTTTGGGGATTCATTGACAGTAAGAAAAATATAGAGAAACTGATAAATCTGCAGATTGTTTTTGATACATTTTGTGTACTATGAAGTGTCAGGAAATGTTAAATGAGATCCCAGGAATGTACCACATCCCAAGGGGGCATCTTAAAATTGTTGTTTTGCATTTTTGAAAGTCCAGAAACTAAAAATACTCAATTTACCTTTGCAGAAGATGAAAACAAATTAAATATTAACATTTGAGTAGCAATAACCAGTGAATGCTTAGCATTTTTGTTTTGTAATTTGTGCAATCCATTAATGCAGATGAACTAATCCTTTAAGCTGCATTGCCAGCCTTATCTTCTGAGATTAAGAATCTTGCTGATACTGTAGAAAAAATGTAGAAGAGATGTGTGGTTGGTAATTGTAGAAAATGCAAAATCTTCCTAGAGTTCAGGCTAATTTTTGTGTAGATTTCTGTTTGAAACTGGAGGTGTGGGGTTTAAAAATAGCGGTGTAATTAAATGTGCTGTTCAGTTGCATTATGGGAATTGTAGTGTCCAGTGCTTTAAGGGGCTTATCCTATGCTACTGTTAAGAGCTGTGTCCCCAATTGAATCTACATACTATAGCATGCTGTGTATTTTACATAGTGATAGTTGCAATGTGTTTTAGTAGATAATTTACAAAAATACCAGCATGTTTTACCATTTTATACTAACAAGAAATGACACATCATGTCAGCCAGATTGCAGCTCTGCTATGTCATAGCCAATTAAACAGACACTGAAATGTCTTTCCTAAGATTTAATATATCTCTTTTTCAATCTTCAAGACTTTTTTGAGCTGTTTTCACCTTGGCCCACAAAAGTTTTGCCTGAAGACTTTTCAGTCTGCATGCTCCTGACATGCTTTATGGATCAGTTTTAGAATCTCACCTCTGCATGATGGAAAAGTTTTCCAGCTCTACCACCTGCTCCCCCCAGGGCGATCCAACGGCTGAAAACAAAGCTGTATGCAAATGAATCCCTCTGGCAGAGAGAGCTGGTTTCTCTCGAACTGATGAGTCAGGGGATCACAGAGATTCTCTCGTTTGTTAAGAAAGGGACAGAGAGAGAGTCAGGAATTAGCACACAGAATATTTAAATTTACATACAGTTTGCATTCTATTTGGTGTTGTAAAGGTTGGATGAAAAAAACGAGCTGTCGGGTGTCAGTTGCTTGCTAGAATTACAGCCTATCCTGATCTCATCTGCAAGTGTGAATACATGTGGCATGTGAGAGGGTGTTGTTAAACCACCACAAGATTCAAGCTACAAGCTAGACTGTTGTAATGAACTGGAGTTAAGGTTCAAACTAGTTGACCAGAGGCGTTGAACAGTAGAGGGAATGCACTGAAAAATATTTACACAATTTGGTGCTTTTTTTGTGTTAGTTCAAGTTATTCACAGTGGGGTCATGGAGGTAGTTCTACAGTAAATTAAGTCTACAAACCATGGGTATTTTTATAATTGACTTGTCTGTTGATGATTTTTGTGATTGATTTATTGTTTATTCTTTAAAATGTCAAATGAGTGACAGATATGTGGGAAACTTTTTCTGCTTAAAAAATGACAACAGAATAGTTTCTGATAAATTGTCAGTTAACTGAACAATCATTGCAGCTGTACATTGACTATTCAGATGTGTATTTCTACTTCGTTGTAAACATCTAAATTGAACTGAACTCATGAATGACAGAGCAGATGGACAGATGGATGACTGATGTCCAGAATGAACCAACAACAGTGAATGTAAGGTATTTTGAGGAGTTTTGCATTGTGGAATGGCCATGTTACATGTTGGGGTGGTGCAGTGTGAGTGTCCTGTTACTTGCAGGGTCAGAGGCCAACCATGAATTAAAAATGTGGTTTCATTGTAACATGTCTGAGATGGTTTTGTGCCACAGTGAGCTCCAGTTAGTGTTTCACATCATCTGCATTATTACATAGCAACTGTTGTCATGTTGGTCCCTGTTACACCTACTGCTTGTGCCTCCATCTGTCAAGCAAATTCTATACAAATTTCCCATAGCATAGTATGCAAATTAAGTAGTTCTGTGACCTGGATTAAAGATTAAGTAAATATTCTCCCTGGATTTTGATTTGGTTATATTAATAATAAAACATACAGATAACCACAACAGCATTTCTAATGGATATACAATGATTTACAGAAAAGATTTCTACACGCATAAATCATAAAATCAAATGATTCATCTACGATTACTTTTGTAATGAATTCTGCTCTGCTTCGAATCTTCTGAATTTTCTTTCATTCAACTCATTCTTTCAGCTCAATTTACTAGCAACCAACAAATTTCAAAACTCCCATTTTTATTTTTATTATATTTATTTATTCATTTATAACCCTTAAATCTGTTTATCAAAGCTGATTTGTAATCATTTTGATGTAATGCAACAATGATTTTAAAAAAAACATATATTAATATAAATAAATAGAGGTAATGGAATGATCTCACCTTGATACACATTAAATGAAAGAGTAAAGAGGTGCATGGAGCATGAACAGGGCGAAGCTTCTACACATCTACGAAAATACTAGGAGCTGACCAGGACCAGGTCTCAGTGGACAGGTACCCTGTCCTCTGCCTCCACATGCACCACAGACATCAAGTAGTGGGCTATCGGGAGTGCATTGCTTATGTGGAGGTGGTGGGGGACACAGGGCTGTGGAAATTTTTAGCTGGCTTACATGGACAACCACCAGTTCACGCTAAGGGAGGTTTGCGGGTGCAAATGGGGAGACAGGATGCCCAGGTGGTAACGGACTACTGCACTTAGGGAGACCGCATGGAAGTCACAGTAGGAGTCATGCAGAGTAGCAGACTTCATTGTCAGCAGACATGCCTGGCTGTTTATGAGCTGCTTGGGATTGTTCATGGTACTGAACTTTACTGAAATGTTTTCGTTATTTGTTTTCATGGCAGTTTGCCTCTAATGCATTTACGTGGCACTCATCAAACTTTTTTTTTATTGCTATTGATGAAACATCTATTGCCAGTATGTACCGCTGTTTTGTCACCTCGACCTACAAAAAGATATACTATTTTTTTTCAATAAATCCCAAGATAATCAATTAGCCTCTACTAAAATCCTATTGTGTATCTCTGAAAAATTTGCTGTTGGTTTTTGAAGTTATCATCTCAGTTTTTTACACTTGGTCTACATGGTTCGTTCTGCCTGGTAAAGACTGCCTAGTATCTATCACTGCGTCACTCACCAAAAGGTCTTTACTTGCTATTTTAACCAAATGAGATAAGGACCACCATGGCCGCATCCATGCTGTAATCCTAGCACTTCACCCTGGGAACTGACGTCACCTTTTTTTTCAGCAAATCTGACACGTCTGTGTTTTTGTTAGTCACCAACAGCTGTTGGCCAGAGGTGTGTGAGACCTTACTCAGTTACATCCGTTTCTCTCTTCTGTTAGTATACAGAATGTGTGGTAAACAACCTTCCTGGTACAGTGCCTTGCAAAAGTATTCACCCCCTTGGCATTTTCCATGTTTTGTTGCCTCACAACCTGGGATTAAAATGGATTGTTTGAAGGTTTGCATCATTTAATTTAGAGAACATGCCTACAAATTTGAAGATGTGATTATTTTTTATTGTGGAGCAAACAAAAAATAGGACAAAATAACAGAAAACATCAATGTACATAACTGTTCACCCCCCTAAAGTCAGTACTTTGTAGAGCCACCTTTTGCAGCAATCACAGCTGCAAGTCGTTTTTGATAAGTCTCTATGAGCTTGCCACATCTTGCCACTGGAATTTTTGCCCATTCCTCAAGGGAAAACTGCTCCGGCTCCTTCAAGTTTGATGGTTTGCGCTTGTGAACAGCAATCTTTAAATCTGACCACGGATTGAGGTCTGGGCTTTGACTAGGCCATTCCAACACATTTAGATGTTTCTCCTTAAACCACTCAAGTGTTGCTTTAGCAGTATGCTTAGGGTCATTGTCCTGCTGGAAGGTGAACCTCTGTCCTAGTCTCAAATCTCTTATAGACTGGTAGAGGTTTTGCTCAAGAATATCTCTGTATTTAGCACCATCCATCTTTCCCTCGACTCAGACCAGTTTCCCAGTCCCTCCTGCTGAAAAACATCTCCACAGCATGATGCTGCCACCACCATGTTTCACTGTGGAGATTGTGTTGTTGGGGTGATGAGATGTGTTGGATGTGCACCAGACAGCATTTTCCTTGATGGCCAAAAAGTTCAATTTTAGTCTCATCTGACCAGAGCACCTTCCTCCATACATTTTGGGAGTCTCCCATGTGCCTTTTTGCAAACTCAAAACGTGCTTTCTTATTTTTAGCTGAAAGTAATGGCTTTCTTCTGGCCACTCTTCCATGAAGCCCAGCTCTATGGAGTGTACAGGTTATTGTGGTCCTGTGGACAGATACTCCAGCCTCTGCTGTGGAACACTGCAGCTCCTTTAGGGTTACCTTTGGTCTCTGTGCTGCCTCTCTGGTTCATGCTCTCCTTGCTCGGTCCATTAGTTTTGGTGGGTGGCCCTCTCTTGGCAGGTTTGTTGTGATGCCATGATCTTTCCATTTGATTATAATGGATTTCACATGGTGCTCCTGGGGATCATCAACGATTTGGATATTTTATAACCCAACACTGACTTGTACTTCTCAACAACTTTGTCCCTGACTTGTTTGGAGAGTTCCTTGGTCTTCATGGTGGTGTCTGGTTAGTGGTGCCTCTGACTTAGGTGTTGCAACCTCTGGGGCCTTTCAGAAAAGTTGTGTATATACTGACAGACCATATGACACGCAGGTGGACTTCATTTCACTAATTATGTGACTTCTGAAGGTAATTGGTTGCACCAGAGCTTTTTAGGGACTTCGTAACAACGGGGATGAATACATATGCACATGTCAATTTTCACTTTTTATTTTTAAAAATTGTTTTTGTATATATAAATTTCTCATTTCACTTCAAAACGGACTATTTTGTGCAGATTCATCAAATAAAACGCAGATTTGTAAAAAACGATTTAAATTAGAGATTGTAATGTGACAAAATAGGTAAAAAGCCAACGGGGGGTGAATATTTTTGCTAGACACCGTAGCTGATTCGGTAAAATTGTGTAGTTTGTTTGCAGGTATTTATAGACATCTGAACATTAACATTACTGGTCTGGACTCAAAGCTACCATGCAACTAAAATATGACAGAATTGTGGTGTAATTGCCTCCAAATCAACTTAAAGCTGTACACCATATCATTATAAGGCATGATGAATAAATAGTGTTTGCATTGTTGTGTGAAACAGGGATTAGGCTTCTAGTATTCAGTGATACTAGTAGGTGATAGCAGAGAACAGAAGTGCTCTTCCCGTGACAGAATAATGACTGAAGTGATGCAGGTAGAGATATCATATTGTTTTATCTCAATTATCCTGTCTGGTGTCTGAAAGTTTTAGTTTAACTCAACCAGTCAAATATACTGTACATCGTTCATAGAAAAATAAATGAATGAATGTTCGCAGAGTAGCTTTACAGATTTTTCTTAAATCTGTTAATTTTTGCACCTTGGATCTATCTTTCTTGCTTTCATTTTAAAATGTAATTACACCGATCATTTACAATAAACAAAAACAGAAAACTAATAAATGAAAGTTTTCCTCTTAACTGAAATTTGCTGAAGCTACATATTAGTGACTACAGTTTTTCCACAAAAATAACTTGTGTAACAATAGAGACTTCAGACAAAATTTGGCACTATCCCTATACATTTTTATTTATCATTGTTATATTTACACATTAAGATATCATAAAACTGATTGTTAAACATACAGTGCATTGCACAGTTTCAGTTCTTCACTACAAGCAAAAAACTGTTCTAATTTAAACAGATTAGAATTGAAATAGTTTCTAGTAACACACCTGAATCCCTGACTGAACAGTTGGGGGTCAGGTTGGGTTGTGGGTAATGTAGGCACCAGTTTTGACAAACAAGAGGAACATGTGGAGTATATAGAGACGATGTATCTGCTTCTGCTGCTACTTAAGTCAATGTCTTACATTTTAACTCCTCGAATTCCAAGCAGTTTCCATATGTTTTTGTTCCTCTCACATTTTTACTGAGGGCTGACTTTTTACTGCAATATGAAATCCTGCACCTCTACAGAGAAATCACAACCATGACTAGAAATAGAGAGAACTCAAAAATGTCTTTTGTGCAGTTTAACAAAGTTAGAATGACATACATCACAAAAAGAAACAAAAGGCAAATTGAATTTCATCAGACATTTTCCAAAATTCTGCACTTTATTCTTGGAAAATTTTTCAATGACATTTGTAGAATTAAGTGCTTTGATGGGATTTTTAAGCTTAGATATGGTTAAGTTTGCTGATCGAATGGCATGTCACAGATAAGTAGGACAAGGAACTTTGGAATGTCCAAAATCCAACAATTCTCTCTGTTTTTATAGTTTCTGCCTGATAGATGTAATTTTGGTGATTTTGTAAAGGTAGCATGTCTTTTAAAACCACCAGCAAGTTTTGGGGTACTGATGTTTAATAAACAGGGTTGTTGGCAAGTAATTTTATTGACAGTTGTGTGATAGCTCTCTAAAAGTACGGATTTGTATTAGTTTTATATGCATTTCCAATACTTCTACATGTATGTAATCTGTAGAAGTATTCATGAACAATATATGATTGAAGAAATCTCCTGTCATATAATGTTTGAACAAGCTTTAGGCTATTTTACTTGAAAAGCACAAGATGTATTTTGCCTTCTGTGTGGGTGCCTTCTGCTTTGCATAAAACCAGTCTAACAGACTGACGGTCACGAGCCAACTTGATGCAGACGTTTGGCTGTAGTTTGATTTGTTGCAGAGGTCAGTGGGGACAACACGCTCCTTAACAACATGCAAAGAGGTTAAACAGTAGACGCTTTTAAATGTCAGTGTCACCCGGTCTGACTGATCTGCTGAAGGGCACATTTCACTGTCATTTGTTGCACTGTGGGTGTTAAATTTGAGACCCTGCTGTTGTGTGTTCACATGTAAGTGTTGCTCTTTTAGATCAGAAACCTTATGCTTTCTGTTAAAGGATGCCTTAACAATGAGAACATGGTTGAACTGAACTCAAGTTAAGTTTTTACTTAAACATTTTCTTTTGGACTGTCTCACTCCTGAATTAATTATTTTTTTTCCTGCTAGACTTTTTCTTTGTGGTCTCTGATGTAATCTCTCCTCCCCCTGTCGCTCCTGGTTTCACCCCAAAACCACTCCCTGTTCTTGTGCCTCACGTGCAGACACACACACTCACAAAACACTGAGCACTGCTGGTGAACATAAATCAGGGCCTTTGAGGTTTGTTGGTGATTGCTATGCTCTTGTTTATTTTTGAGCACCAGCACACATCTGTTGTGCATTGAGTTATTAATATAATACTGTATGCACATGAGACCACACGAGGAGTTTAGCTTATAGTCTGTGTACATTTTGTTCCTTGTTCTCTCCTCCTGGAAGGGGTTGAATTTCTCAGTCAACACTGAGGACAGGGCTCCACGTGGCACAGCTTTTCCCCCCCGTTTCTCACTCTTTTTCACATGGCTCGACACGAGCTGGTCAAGAATTACCTCAGGGCTTTGCCACATAATATAAACTTCCTCTCTTCCAAGTGTAGTCAGATCTTTCAATGCATCCTTTTATTTATTGTTCCACCAGCCTAGTAGGACACTGGGTTAGTGTGACACAAATATGCACAGACATGTCTTGGTCACTTTTTTCTCACTATTGCCACCATCTGCTGTAATTAGCTGGTATTGCAGACCACTATATAAAAGGTCTTAACTGGGGGGGTTTCAAAGTGTGAGGCAGAGGTGAAGTGGGGGTTTGGAGGGACCCAAGTGAGGCAAAGATACTGCATGAAGTGGAAGGTACAGGTGTGGCAAGCTGTTGTAACTTTTAATAGCTAGACTGGATGTGTATTGCAGATATCTGTAATTCATTTCTTCCTAAAATAACATTTCAGATGTCCTCAACTCACAATCTGCAGCTGAATTATGACAAATTCTAATGCCAGTTTCATATATCAGCAATTAAATTCTGACTCGTCATAATTCAAGTTCAAGAGGTCTTCAGTTCCTCTCAATTCAGTATTTCAACAACCAACCCAACCTTATCCACATACACATGTTGTTTCACCATCATGTCAGAGCAGGCTTAGGTCAATGTCCTGGTTAACTTTGACCACAAGTCCCTAAAGACTGAAGCTCTTATTTTCCACAAACTCCTTGCTGATGAGTTCTTCCTTTTTTCTATCTATCTTATCCACCACAGCAGCTGCCATCACTTCTACTAACACTGTTCAAATGCTGTGCTAGACCAATATCTAATTATCTAGCCTTGTGCAAGTTGCTTGGTGCACAACAATTCAGACAAGACATAATGTTCTTTGAGATATCTACAACTATCATTTTGACCAGTGAAAATTACATTACAGATACCTATTTGTTGTCATGACTGGTCACAATGATATTATAAAATATATATTCATAAAATATACTATTAAAAAAATTAGTCGCAGTTAAATTACGTCTAGTGGAAATTACATTGTCGATGTCTGCAATTTTAATTCCAGATGGTCGAATTAAGTTGTTAAATGTTAAAACTGTTTGCCATAGATAGGTGCATACTAGGAATTAGCTCAAAGAGGCAATTGAGGCATTTCAGTTCAATTGGCGCCTGATTACCATCGCTGGCAATGAAAATCTTTCTCCTTTCCTAAGTCATAGCTAAGTTAGGTTTGAACACAGGGAGTGTACAAGCAGTTTTCAGATTCAGTGTGATGTCACTTTTGTATATATAATGTAGGAGAGATGACAAAGACGGATTTTGTTGAAAAGGGACTCTCTGTGTCACACTTTGAAAACCCCTTTTACTGTCTGAACTTTGTTCCCTGTACAGATGTAAAGACAGCATTTTTACCCTGCATTAATGACCTGCTTTGACTCCTGTCAGATATCTCTGGAGACGGAGCGCCTGGGGCCTCGTCGTGTGGAGAGCCTGAGGAAAGAGGATGAGGAGTGGCAGAAGAAAGCTCATGCCGCTGTGCTCTCCATTCAAGACCTGACTGTCAAGTTCTTTGAAACCACGACTCGGGCTCAGAAAGGTAACACAAACGGAAGGTGTTTCCTCTCTTGAATGTAGGGCATTGTTTTTAATGTGACCTCTGAACCTTTGTGTTAAATGTTTACTTTATAACAAAGTGCCACAGAAATCATTTAAAACAAACATTCGCTCTCTGGTATCCGAATCTCCAACCTCTGACATACCAAAGTGATTTTTTTTAACAACACTCCCTCACTCCTGAAGTATTTTAATCCTCAAACAACCTAAGCTATGAACTGGAAGGAAACATGTCAGCTGATTTTGCAGAGAACATGCTCAGCTGTGAGTTGAAGTGCAAATATAAAACACGTTTTTTAAATTGTGTCTCAGAGGACTGCAATTTTTCTATGCTATGCAATCTGTTAATTACTTTCTTTTTTGTTAGATTTTTATTTTCATTATTTCTATCTCAATAGAATTTTCAGCAAAAACAAAACTAAAAAAAAGAAGCTCCTCCAACAGCTTAGATGGCTCTATGTCTACAATTTAGCTTTTAGGTATCGGTGCATATAAAAACTGGCATTGATAACTGACCTTAATTCTAAACTTCTCATATAAAGTTCTTCTTTATTTTCTTGATTATTAGGTTCCATTATAGATGTCAGTTGAAACAGGTGTCCTCAAATGTCTTTTTCTTTTTTTTTGTCAGTCCAAAACTCCAAAATATTCACTTTCCAATGCTTTGCAACAGAGAAAAAAAAGAAAGTCTTCTCATGAAAGCTGCTGACACCAGAGATTTCTAGCATTTTTTCCTTCATGTTCCTCTCCTTAATAATGATACAGAAAGTTTCACCCAGCAAATTGACACAATTGATTCTTAAAAAAGACATATTATGGATATGTTAACAAGGTAAAAACGTTTTACCTTGTTAATGTGTACATATGATGTTGTTTTATTTTTACTGGAGAAAGCCTTTAAAACCTAATCATGACAGCTCTTGTAGATTTCAGACAGTCATATGTACTGTATGTCTTGTAGCTCTATATGAGCGGATGCGTGCTGACCAGAGGAAGTTTGGAAAGTCTGCATGGACAGCAGCGGTTGAACGTATGGAGCGGCTGCAGTACGCCGTTTCCAAAGAAACTCTGCAGCTGATGAGAGCCAAGGAAATCTGCCTGGAACAGAAGAAACATGGCTTGAAGGAGGAGGTAACACAACTCGCTGATGCAACTCACAACAAACTTAATCACTGATGTGCACCAACATCTGTCCATCTGTGAATCTCAGCTTTATCTGGGTGTGTTCTTAAAAAGCTTGTGATGCTCAGTGAGTGTGTCAGAATCCACAATAACATGACTTTAGTTAAGAGAAGGGAAAATGCAAGATAATGGCAGTGTTGGAAAATGACCTCATTGCTCTGGCATCCTGTCATGGAGGGAATAACATCCTGGTCTGCGAGAGTGGAAATGACTCATTGGGAATGACTGTCAGGTCAAATGTTTGCTGTACATGTGAAACTACACTAAAACTGCTCCGTCTTTGTTGTCACTTAGCACGTAGAGAGAAGATCAGCACAGCCTTAGGTTCAATTCCCACTGTCAGGTTGTTCTTTGGAAAATCAATCTGTGCCCTTTGGCCTGTGCAAATCTAATGTTATTGTGGTGGTATGGTTGTAGATGCAGAGTCTGCAGGGTGGTGAGGATGCCATGCTGCGCCTGGACCAGTTGGAGGCGCTGTACTACGAGTTACAGCTACAGCTGTATGACATCCAGGCTGAGGTGCTGCGCTGTGAAGAGCTGTTGCTGACTGCACAGCTGCAGAGTTTGCGCAGACAGATGACAGGTGACACTCTGCTTTCATGTTTTAGTACAGTTTGAACTTCTGTAGCATCAATCTGACAGACTCTTGTTTTATTAGTATCTGTCTGCACCAAAAATGTTGCGTATCAGTGATACATGAGAAGAACAGAAAAATGCCTAGAATATTTGAGGCATTACCCTCTGAACTTCAACCCGTTTCTGGGAATTTTCTGTTCCTGTCACGTTCTCACTCACTTTTCACTGCAGTATAATGTTCTGCGCCTGTTTCAAAAGATGTTTTGTGCAGTATGACATAGTTATGTCATAAATCATAAAAAAGAAAAAAAGTTGACTTTCTGTAGTTACTTATTTCACAAAAAAAATCAAAAACCTGGATTCACATGTTAAACATTTTTCCAAGCGCCCACATGTAAGAAGGGTAAGAACTATGCTGCTATAACATGATATAGATATTTGATTTTATATACTTGTGTCTTCTATGCTCTGTGCAAATGCAGCCTGCAGGTCGAATTATGATTCTTAGAATTTTTGACAGTTGGTTACAGCTTGTGGTCAGTAATGGCTTTCACTTGTGAGAAGCAGAGAATTTGTAGTTTGTTTGTTTTTACAGATTCTGGTTAGAACAAACACTGATTTTTGTGAAAAATCAGCATCTTAAAATGTTTTTTTTATTATTTTTAAAAGATACCATTTCCTTTCAAACCCACCAGTAATTTTGGGATTCAGAGGGTTAAAGGACCCTGAGCAAAAATCATTGTCGCACGTTAAGGTTAAAGATTAATTTGACTGGTATATGACAATCAGGTTCTGTATCTGCTTCAAAAGGCTATGATTGATTGAGCTCTACCAAACTGCAGACATCAGTTTTTAGAAGGTATTGTCAGACCCTACAAGTTGTTCTCAAATCACTGCCTTCAGTGATTTATTGTTTTGGAAAAGGACCAGTAGTGTTCTGCCGGTATTATTGATTCTGATTTTCACCGATGTGTGATGTTCGTGTAAAGAGTAACTTTAACTTATTTGTGTATGTAAATGTATTTTCTTTTGGTCAGAGTCAGAGGTGATTAATACCCGCTGTATAAATGAGGCCTTTTTACAAGCAGTATTTAGTGAATCTATTCTGATGTTCCAACAGAGCGGCAGGATGAGGTGGTATACTATGATGCTTTTGAGAGCCCTGATGCTATGAAGGGTGAAGAAGACCCAGTGTCCCCACCGTCACCCCTCAGAGATGAAGAACTCAGCGGCCTACAGCAGAGGACCCGGCAGCTCGAGGCCCGCAGGGGCCGCATCACCGCCAAGAAAGCCTACCTCAAAAGCAAGAAGGTAAGGACAGAAGACTAATGACGGCATCTGTGACTTTCAGTTGTTGTAGTTTCAAGATCCATCTGGAAGGTGCAGCTGTCTTCTCTCACAGCTGCAGATCAGTTTACTGCATCATTTATATGCTCTGTTTTTCTTCAACAGGAAATTTGCATCGTCAATCACAACCAGAAGATACAGCAGCGCCAAGGTAGTCATGGTGACAGCAGTTCTCCTTCCTCACTGCAACAGGTGAGACTTATCAGCCTGTGGCTGTATAAGATGAGATGTACACAGTGCGTTTACAAATGAGCTGTTAAATAAAGTTGTTTATTTTCCCACTTTTAGTCAGTTGATTGTGCTGTAAATAAACATTTATAGTGAACAAACACATCACTTACACTCTTAACAGCAAAGTTAACAACAGAGCAGCTTCTCTTTCAGCTTGGATCACCGTCTTTAAACAACAGTAGGTCTTTTCAAAGGGTTTAAAGAGGGTCTTGTGCTCTGACCTTGTAATTTTTTTTTTGTTGTTGTCAGGTTTAAGCTTTGTTCGGTGGGGTCAGTTGGGCTAGTGGGTTTGAAGGTTCAATCCCTGTCCAAGAGTCAAGCCGTGAGTCCTAGGGTGTGTAGATTTAAACCAAAGTGGGCTGGTTGATATTATGGATAACCTTATCAACATACAAGAGGAAAAATTTGAACAAGAAGATCTTTAAAGGGTTAGTTTAGAATTTTTGAAGTGGGGTTGTATTCGTTTTTTTTTTTTGGCATCGTCAGTGTCTTACCTGGAGTAGATGGAAAGCTGAGTACTGAGCTGCTTCTCCAAATATATTTTGGCCTCCTGGTTTGTGTTGACTAAGGGTGGTGGTGCTTAGTTGGCTTTTTAATGAGGAGATGATTGTTTTGATGGGATGTCAAGAAGAAATGTCTGTAGGCTAACATGTAATACAGCTTCACAATAAGTCATTCTGATATCTCTTCTGAATCTATTCAAAT